>NC_139973.1:29171359-29473859 GCF_963993115.1 Abramis brama
CTGCTGCTCCTGTTCCTCTAAAGCATGTTACCCCTTTAAAGCTGACACACGAGCTTCCAGTGCAGCTCTATTTGCCTCCGCTTTAATCCGTGTAGAGGACGTGGTACTTGATCTACCACTGTTAACACTCCTTTGATTTGAGCGTTTACTACCAACCTGAGAAACGCTGTCATTAGGATTCATGTCATCATTACCTTCAACATTAACACTTGCCAAGTCATAACCTTCATTTTTGAAACCCACCTTTTTGTATCAGCAATACATTCATCATTAAACAGCATTTTTGCTTTAAACCATATTTCATGTTTTTCAATTTCCTCATGTGGCAATAACCCCAACAAAGATTCATGCATGCATTTTGATTCATCACATACCTCAATCAATTCTCCAAGAGCATTCAGTATCTGTTTTTTATCACCCTTTAATATCAAAGCTTGCATTGATTTTCTTAACACACTGGCTTTGTTAAGCTTAGCCTTTCTAACATTTTGCAACCTGTCCAATTTATCAGCAAGCGCCTTTGCAGTGAGCTTCACTACCCGTTTTCCAGCTTGTGCTTGAGCACCGCTAGTCACACTACTGGGTTTACCAGCTGTAACTTTAAGCACACCAGTCCCGCTAATGTCCGACGCTGCATCGCGCGTCTCTATGATAAAGAGTCAGTCACTCAAAATTCGCCGTAACAGTCAGTGAAAGGTCTATAATTATCCGCCTTTTTGGCAACCAATGCATTGGGTTTATGCCCTTTTATGTGTGCACACAATTTAAATGGCCAAAAGTGTAGCGCTACACATACCTCTCGCGTTGGGCGCCTTTAGATGCTCCAGTGATCCGCTGCCCGACAGCCGGCTTTAGCCTCGTAGCTTCCTGCGCGTCCTTTCACCAACAGCTGAATGCATCCGCCAGCGTAGTTTTAATCCCAAGGCCAACAAAGCGACTCATCCTCTTATGCCATCTCATTGCGTCCCACACGGTACGGTTCAAACTTAGTTCCAAATGAGCAAGGTTTTTGACTAATGTAACCGCTCAGTCTAATACTGACAGCTACTGAGGTGGTTTATCCCAGGAATGCCCTGGCTGACGTGCTGTGTCCTTGTTGTTCTGTTACCATACTGATTTGGTTTTAAGAATCTGCAGGCTTTGTTGTGTTGCTGATTATTCCGTTTATTTGTTTTACCGTGCAGAGGTAAATGTCCATTTATCCAGTTTCAGCGGCAAACCATATCCGTATACATATACATACAATAGACTTGTCAACAATCAGTTTCTAGCGCCTATGCGCCACAGCGGTCAAAAACCTTTTGCCCTTCCGGGTCAAACCCCCTTTCCCTTTGGCAGTTTGGATGCTTCCTTTATAACTTTGACCTCAGGTAACATTAGAGCGACACCCACTGTATAAACAAGAAACAACACCCAATATCTAAATACACAAACACCACATTTGGCTTCTATAATTATTATTATTAAATTATTATTATTATAACCATAGTGAAATCGTGCAAGCGATTAAAAACCCATCTTGTGCACTGTCTTAAGGCCTGTAAAACAATTTATCTATCTATATTAAAAAAATCTGACCGGCCCACATTTAAAAAAAAACGATGGACCGGCATGTACCTCTAACCTCTTCTCAGCTCGTAGATCTTGTAACTACTCCATTTCCCCCAATCATTACTCCATTTCTGTTTATGTCTCAGTAGTTACAGTCAAACGTACCTGCTTTGTGGTAATAAATAACAGCTTGATATATAAAATCTGCAGTAAATTAATATGAAATCACCAATAATTACCTGTTACATGCCAGTAGGCCGTATAAAGTCCCCCTGTTGTCAATCATTTAATCCCTTAAAACTCATCTTTGATCACCAAAATGACATATTGAAAAAATAATTATTCATGCCTTAAAATAGCTTGAATGTAACTCTACACCCTTGCCTTGTTTAGTGTGGTTCTATGAATATGCCCCTCCTCCACTCACTCGCACCAGTTCAGAGATCCACTCGCTGATGATCACAAGTTGACGTGATGGGTTACTAGGTAGTTTGTGACATCAGATTCACCAGCGATTTCAAACCGTGTTTTTGAGACTGTCTTTGGTTCACTGCAGTTTTAAGGAGAAAATACTCAGCAATGGTATTTACTTATGCATTTGTACATGGTTTGTCTTAAAGCATATTAAAAACACCACATAGACATATAAACAACATTAAAAGCCTGATTTTTTTCACCACAGCTTGACTTTAAAACATTATCTGAGACTGAAAAGATAACAGAAAAATAAATAAATTGCTAGTATGGATTTAAATTGGCAAATGCTTAACAGTAAATGATTGGATAATTATTGCAGTGATATGTTTCTAGAAAGTTATATGTTTGGCAGCAGTTTGTCTAACTCTAATTGATGGAGTATGTAGCTTTTCATTTTTTACACAACCATGTAGACACATGACACATCATGGCCATATTCCAGGATGACAATGTCAAGATACATCAGGCTCAAACTGTGAAAGAATGGTTGGGAGGGAGCATGAAGAATCATTTTCATACATAAATTGGCACTTCTGAGTCCAGATCTTAAATTCATTGAAAGTCATTGGGATGTGCTGGAGTAGACTTTACTGATTGATTGACTCTAGCATCATCAATACAAGACCAAAAATGTATGCACTTCTTGATGGAAATAACATCACAACATTTATACATATAACATAGAACATGCTGGAGACATAATAATCTCTGCAATAATGATCCATAGGCTCTTCAGCATTTGCCTCTTTAAATCCAAACAGCTTTTTTTGGACCAGGCAGTGTATTATATAATGTTTCTGTTAAGCTCACATAAACACAATGGGCTGATGGCCTTGTTGTTGAGATGGAATATAGCTCAAAAAGTAATATACATAATTATTATTGATCAACTGTGTTTTTTGTAGAAGTGTCCTGCACAGTCCCATCCTATTGAAAATGGTTCTATGACTGCTGTCCTTAGAGAGTATGGAGCATGTCAGATATGGCTAAATGGGTAATAAAGGTTAGAAAATCTGGAGTTGTCTCAAAGATAGTAAAATCCGTAAACAGTAATCTGTAGCTCCCTGACCTCACCTGCATTGGCCAGTTCTGCACCAAGTTGTATAAAGTTGGTTGAAAAAAAGGACTCTGCAAATGTGTATAGTACAGTAGTATAGTGAATAATAGTAAAGGCACTCACCCCTGTAATACTCTCTTCAATACACATTTTACACAAACACGACTAATAATTTTTTATATATTTATTTATTTATTTATTTATTGTAGTTTAGTTACATTGTTACATTTATTTCTTTTTTAAGGAGTTACCATTTTGCGATGATGGAAGTTATAATTTACAGTCAAATTACATTAATGTAATACCATTAAACATGTTTATTTATATAGTTATATATACGTGTTAATGTTAACTTTGACAACTCTAATTTTAGTATATCAAACATGTTTAATCAAGAACTTGTAGGTAGAAATACAGTATTTATTAGTAAAATATAAAACTGTATGCACAGTTTAACTGTATATATTACTGTTTATACAGAAGTAAATAATTCACAAAAATGCTTTTAGAAACAAAAGCAAGATATAAATCTACAAGTAGTGCATTATTTTTTGTTTGTTGGCTCAAGCTGTGAAACAGGCCACCATCATTTAATGTAACTGCTTGATGACACATGTAGGCATTACCAGTTGTGCCTCCGTTTTCTCATCCTCATCAATGAGATGCTGAATATAACATGAAGTACCCACTAATACATGGCCAGTGGTCTGCATCGTGAACAGAGTCCATCTTAGGGCTTCCCTTTTAGAGAGAAAACAAGAACAGTGAGACATAAGCCTTTCGTATTTACTCTCTTAGCACTGTATACAGTATGTTTATGTAAATTAACTTTTTAAAAGATAATAATCTATTGTTTTTATATAATTTATTATTGACTGCACTTCAATAATAATTTTTGTCATATAGAAGCCCTCAGAAGCCATTCATTATTTTTTGTCTTGTTTTCTCAGGATTTTGAAAATGACGAGGTTAAGAGTAACATTTAAAATATAAATAAATATAGAATATGTTATATGTTTATCTAAGAATATACATAATTTTAAAAATTATATTTTAATTTATTTCAATTTGTTGCACCAAAAGACAATGTTTTATGTACAGTATATTTATAGTAGCTGAATGAGTAAGTATAGCCTAAATCTCTACAGTGCACACAAAGCCTGGTTACTGACAAATTGTCTCAGGTTGCTTATGCAACCTGGTTCCCTGAGAAGGGGAATGAGACGCTGCGTCTTGGTGTTGATGCTTTGGGGAACACCATCAGCATGACCGGTGTCTGAAGCACGTGTAAACAAATGCCAATATTCACACACAGCTTATTGTTGCTCAATGACTTCTCAGGGAACTGGGTTGCATACACAACCTGAGACATTCCCTTTTGAAGTGGAACTTAGATGCTGTGTCTTAGTATCCAACAACATCATGCTTAAGGAATGCCTGCCCTACTAAGCTGTGAATATGCACAAAAATAGTGGGCATAGCACCAAAGACTCTACTGAATTCAGTCGGAGTGCATCAACTCTAAGGGCGTGACTTGCAAAAAGCTACATACTCCCTAAGCCAATAAAAATCCCCAAGCTTCTATTCTCCATAACAAGGGAAGTCCTGGTATTTACTCGCTTCCTCCCTTCCTAGCGGAACAGGCCTCAGTCCAAAGCCTCAAGGATTCAATACTTTATTGCCATACAACTCGGTGCAAGTTGTTAGGGATTTGCTTCAGTGTGCTCATAAGAGGACATCAACAAGATACAACCAAAAACATAGAGCAGAGCTATAAGGGGGGATACACAGTATAGCCTCGGCTATGCTCTGGTATGCCTCGCCAGCACCTCACCAATATTGCCTGAAAAGGATCTTTTGGAGCAGCCTACCAAAGGGAGTATGAAGGGTGCTAATCCATCGACAAGGAGTGGACAACTACTTGTTTCCCTAAAGCCTAGTTCACACTACACAACTTTAAACGTCGGCAGATCGCTGTGCTGTTCAGACTACATGACTTGCTCTGGAGTCTTGAAGTCGTTGTGGTGTTCACACTTGTTGGCTCTTTCATACTAACAGATTGGCGAGCGTTCAACCCCATTTATTGACGAGCAAAATCGGTAAGAGTACATTGCAAATATCTCACTCCTCAACTAAGGAGGCATGCAGTTATCACAAGTCTATCCATCCTGCACAGCAACAAACACTCTATAATCATCTACTACAAATGAATCCCTCGTTACACCTGCTAATAATTAACTTTTTAAATAACTACTTGTGGCGAGGGGGGCGTGGTTCTGCGGAGTCTGTAGCGGGAGAGAGAAGGAAGCGAGCGCTGAGTAAGTAGGTCAAGTGCAGATGATGAACACCTGTGTCTGATTTCAGTAATTGGCGTGGAGAGACCGGATATAAACCCGACCGGGAGAGAGTGAGAGAGAGAGAGAGGGACTGGGACCTCGTGTGCTGCTGCCGACCGAGAGAAAAGCTGACGATTTATATTCTGAATTATTGACTGTGTTTGTGCTGTGGCACGGTGAACGCGCTACGTGCGCACCTTTTTGTTTGTTTTCAACTTGAGTGAATAAAACGAGTGTCCCAGTCAACGCCGACCCCTTGTCTTCTTCCTTCCCTTACTACAAAGAACTGAACCTCATCACACTGGTGCCGAAACCCGGGAAGGGAGAAGAATGCCGCCGCCATGCAGTCCCCGCCAGGCACGCCATTTACGGATATCATCCAGTCGCTCGCCGGTCTTCACCAGGAACAACATCAACACCTGCTGGCGATCAAGGAGGAGCAAGACAAGCGGTTCGAGGCGCTCCTCCGATCCCAGCATGAAGACCGCGAGCTGTTCCGGAGCTGGGTAGACCGGGAGGTTCGGGCCATCCCCCCAGCAAAAGACATGTCATCACCGCTGCCTCTCAACAAAATGGGTTCACAAGATGATCCAGAGGCATTCCTGGATCTATTTGAGAGGTCAGCGGAGGATCGGGGATGGCCCCGAACGGACTGGCCAATGCGGCTGATCCCGTTGCTGTCCGGGGAGGCGCAGATAGCCGCACACCAACTGCCAGTCCAGAATCTCCTGGTCTACCAAGACCTCAAGCGTGCCATCCTCCAGCGGGTCGGTCGGACTCCGGAACAACATCGACAGAGGTTCAGGTCGCTGACCCTGGACGAGTCCGGCCGACCCTTCGTCATGGCACAACAGCTCCGGGACTCCTGCTGCAAATGGCTGATGGCCGACCAAAGCGACGTCGAGGGAATCATCGATCGTGTGGTACTGGAGCAGTTTGTGGCTAGGCTGCCGAGAAAGACTGCTCAGTGGGTCCAGTGCCACCGCCCGACGTCGCTGAACCAGGCCATCCAGCTGGCGGAGGACCAGATGGTGGCGTGCCCAGGGGTCGGCGAACCCCTTCCATCTGCTTCTCTCTCTCTCTCTCTCTCTCCCCCCTCTCACTCTCTCTCTCCTAGGCCTGTTCCACTTCCCCGGACGCGTGGAGGGTTCCAGCCGAAACCAGCACCAAGGTGGAGGACGGGCTTTTCGATGGAACCAACGGTTGCGCCCAGGGCACCTCCCAGGGGAGGGAGCTCGACCCCTGGGCTGTTCACGTCCCAAAGTGCTCCGCCGCTCTCTCCACGCCAATCACTTGACCCGCTTCCTGCCGCCAGGGTGGCGGTAAAGTCTGGGCCGGCCTGTTGGCGTTGCGGGGATCTGGGTCATTTCATCGACCGGTGTCCAGTGATGGAGGTGGGGACACTGATCCGGGTCCCCGACGCGCCACAGGCTGCCCCCGATCAAGCTGGCCTGTACCAAATACCAGTGAGTATCAAGGGGGGTACCTATCAGGCTTTGGTAGATTCAGGATGTAACCAATCCTCCATACATCAAAGCCTGATTCAACCTAGGGCATTGGATAATAGCCGCATGGTTAAGGTGAGGTGTGTGCACGGGGAAGTGGTGGATTATCCTATTTTGCCTGTGGAAATTCAATTTAGGGGAGAAAAGCATAGTGTAGAGGTGGCAGTTAACCCGCACCTCCGGCATCCGATAATTTTGGGGACCAATTGGCCCACGTTTAATCAATTATTGGGGTATTTATGTGCGGATGCCTCTTGGGGAAAAAGAGATGAGAATAGAATAGCGGTTGCTCAGTTGGGAGAGGCTGAACCGGAACCTCTGGGGTCTGTCGCAGGGGAACAGAGTGCTCCAGAGCAAACAATCCTCACAGAGCATGATGATTTTCCCCTGGAACAGTCCCAGGATGAAACGCTGAAAAATGCATTTGATCAGGTTCGCTCTATCGACGGTCAGCTTCTCCACCCTGAACAACCGCTCTCCTATCCATATTTTGCAATTTTGAAAGATAAGTTGTATCGGGTGACCCAAGACGCCCAGACAAAACAGGATACAACTCAGTTATTGATTCCTAAAAGCCGTCGGGAAATGCTTTTCCAGGCGGCTCATTGTAATCCAATGGCCGGGCATTTAGGACAAACGGCTACACTTAACCGTCTCATGGCCCGATTTTTCTGGCCGGGCATTCACGAGAACGTGCGCAGGTGGTGCGCGTCTTGTCGTGAATGTCAGTTGGTGAATCCACCGGCCAACCCAAAAGCACCATTGTGCCCCCTACCATTAATGCAGGTCCCCTTCGAACGAATTGGTATGGACCTCATTGGGCCATTAGAACGGTCAGCGCGGGGACACCGTTTTGCTTTAGTCCTGGTGGATTATGCAACACGGTATCCTGAAGCAGTGCCGCTCCGCAGTATTTCCGCGAAAAGCGTGGCGAGCGCACTGTTTCAACTAATCTCCCGGGTGGGAATTCCGAAAGAAATTCTCACCGATCAAGGCACGGCGTTTATGTCACGTACTATTCGCGAACTTTACGAATTATTGGGCATTAAATCGATCCGAACCAGCGTCTATCACCCACAAACAGACGGACTGGTAGAACGGTTTAACCGCACGTTAAAAACCATGATTCGAAAGTTCGTACACGAAGACGCCAAAAATTGGGATAAGTGGTTAGAACCCCTCTTGTTCGCTGTACGGGAGGTCCCGCAAGCCTCCACGGGGTTTTCCCCCTTCGAGCTTCTCTATGGACGTCAGCCCCGTGGGGTGTTGGATGTCCTTAGAGAGACTTGGGAGGACGGACCTTCTAATAGTAAAAACGAAATTCAGTATGTCCTGGATCTGAGAACAAAACTCCACACGTTGGGGCGGCTATCTATGGAGAATTTGTTACAGGCACAGGACAAACAGAGTCGGTTGTACAACAGGGGGGCTAGACTGCGTCAATTTGCACCGGGAGAGAAAGTGCTTGTATTACTCCCTACTTCAAGTTCAAAGTTACTCGCGAAGTGGCAAGGACCCTTTGAGGTCACACGGCGAGTTGGGGATCTCAACTATGAGGTAGCTCGAACAGATAGGGGCGGAGCACATCAAATATATCACCTCAACCTCCTTAAAAAATGGTCTGAGACAGAATCAGTGATGCTGGCGATGGTAGTGAGCGGAGAGGAGGATCTCGGTCCAGAAGTGAGTTCAAAATCCCAATCTCTCGCTCTGGCCCCTGGGGGAGACCACCTCTCACCCTCCCAGCTCACTGATGTAAAAACAATACAAGCAGAATTTGCTGATGTGTTCTCGCCCCTGCCTGGTCGAACGAATCTCATTCAGCACCATGTTGAGACCGAGCCGGGCGTGGTAATTCGCAGTCGGCCATATCGCTTGCCTGAACACAAGAAAAAAGTGGTTCAGAGCGAATTAGAAGCAATGCTAGAGATGGGAGTGATAGAAGAATCCAACAGTGACTGGGCGAGCCCGATACTTTTAGTTCCTAAAACGGACGGCTCAGTACGGTTCTGTGTGGATTACAGGAAGGTGAATGCTGTGTCGAAATTCGACGCATATCCAATGCCCCGAGTTGACGAATTGCTTGATCGGCTGGGTACTGCTCGTTTTTATTCGACACTGGATTTAACTAAGGGTTATTGGCAGATCCCCTTGTCTCCCATGACCAAAGAAAAAACAGCTTTCACAACGCCGTTCGGATTACACCAATTTGTTACTCTTCCGTTCGGGTTGTTCGGGGCTCCAGCGACTTTTCAGCGTCTGATGGACAGAATTCTCCGGCTGCACGCTACATATGCCGCTGCTTATCTGGATGATATCATCATCTATAGTGGTGATTGGCAGCGACATATGCAGCATTTGCGCGCTGTACTGAAGACGCTGAGAAGGGCTGGACTCACGGCCAATCCGAAGAATTGTGCAATTGGGCGGGTGGAAGTCAGATATCTGGGTTTCCACTTGGGTCATGGACAGGTGCGTCCCCAAATTGATAAGACTGCAGCAGTTGCGACGTGTCCAAGACCCAAGACCAAAAAGGAGGTTAGGCAGTTCCTGGGGCTGGCGGGATATTATAGAAGGTTTGTTTCTAATTATTCGGACCTCGCCAACCCGCTGACTGATCTAACTAAAAAGGAAGCACCAGATACGGTTCAGTGGTCCGAGCAGTGTCAGCAGGCTTTTACCCAGATAAAGGCAGCTCTGTGTGGCGGACCGCTCTTACATGCTCCTAACTTTTCTCTCCCTTTTATGCTACAGACAGATGCGTCGGACAGGGGGTTGGGCGCCGTCCTGTCCCAAGAGGTGGAGGGTGAAGAGCGGCCGGTGCTGTACATCAGTCGGAAGCTCTCGAAGAGAGAGACGATGTACAGCACCATCGAAAAGGAGTGTTTGGCCATCAGGTGGGCCGTTCTCACCCTCCGGTATTATCTCCTGGGGCGGGAGTTCACCCTCTGTTCGGACCACGCTCCCCTGCAATGGCTCCACCGCATGAAAGATACCAACGTGCGGATCACCCGGTGGTATCTGGCTTTACAACCCTTTAAGTTTCAGGTGATCCACAGGCCGGGTGCACAGATGGCTGTGGCCGACTTCCTCTCGAGGAGGAGGAGGAGGAGGAGGAGGACTGCAGGCCGGATGGCTCCCCGGCCTGAGTCGGGCGGTGGGGATATGTGGCGAGGGGGGCGTGGTTCTGCGGAGTCTGTAGCGGGAGAGAGAGGAAGGAAGCGAGCGGTGAGTATGTAGGTCAAGTGCAGATGATGAACACCTGTGTCTGATTTCAGTAATTGGCGTGGAGAGACCGGATATAAACCCGACCGGGAGAGAGTGTGACAGAGAGAGAGAGAGGGACTGGGACCTCGTGTGCTGCTGCCGACCGAGAGAAAAGCTGACGATTTATATTCTGAATTATTGACTGTGTTTGTGCTGTGCTGTCGCACGGTGAACGCGCTACGTGCGCACCTTTTTGTTTGTTTTCAACTTGAGTGAATAAAACGAGTGTCCCAGTCAACGCCAACCCCTTGTCTTCTTCCTTCCCTAACTACAAAGAACTGAACCTCATCACACTACTCTACTGTGCAACATGAACTTTCATCACACTTGTCAGCCAGTGATTGTGATGAAAAACACACAGTGAAATCTATTGTCTTACTACTTTTGCTGTTATCTGGGAACGTACAGCCAAATCCTGGGCCTGACTCACTACAAACTATATATTCCCCATGCGACTTCAAAAACAGATCCGGTCTTGGAATTATACATTTTAATGTTAGAAGTCTTCTTCCAAAAATGGACATATTAAGACTGTGGGTTGATGTAACGGATATGGACATCATGGTCCTATCAGAAACCTGGTTAAAATCTACAATAACAGATAATATGATTGCTATTGATGGCTATAATATTTTCAGAGCAGATCGTTCAGGTAAGGGGGGCGGAGTTGCTATATATGTTAAATCAAAATTGTTAAGCTCAGTGACATTGTCAGTAAGTAGAGTTAATTTGATTTACTGGCACTGAAAGTAAATTTATACAAGGACACATACCTCACTGTTGTTGGCTGCTACAGGCCACCCTCCGCCACAAAATAAACTATTTTCTCTCTTCATGATGTATTACTCGACCTTAATGATTCTGAAGTAATCCTAATGGGTGACCTAAATTGGGATTGGCTTTCCCCTGCTTCTGAGAATATTAAAGACCTATTTGTCTCTTTGAATCTCACACAACTTATTGACACCCCAACTCGTATCAACCCGAGAGATCATAGCAAATCATAGCAAAACATAGGATGTCATTTTTACAAACATGCCACATAAATACACATCGACTGCTGTTTTTTGCAATGATGTCAGTGATCACTGTGCGATTGCTTGTATAAGAGACACAAAACTACCTAAACATAAATCTTATGTTTTTAAAAGGTGTTTTAAACGTTTTAATGAACAGGCTTTTATTCAAGATCTGTACAACTGTAATTTGGAGACTGTCTGTCTGATACCTGATGTGGAACATGCTTGGGAATATTTTCATAATGCCTTTTCAGCTATTTGTAATAAGCATGCTCCTGTAAAGAAATTTAGGATTAGCGGGAGGAATAACCCATGGTTTACTAAAGAGTTAAGCTTTATGATTAGAGAAAGAAATGTTGCATGGGGCAAAGCTCAAGCCACAAATTCTACTGCTGACTGGACTGCTTTCAGAATTTTAAGAAATAAATGCACAAGCATGACCAGAAAAGCAAAATCAGATTACTATTTAAAAAATTTGTCTGAAAATCTTAATAACCCCTCTAAATTCTGGAAGTAAATTAAGTCTCTGTCTGGTTCCAGTTCTTTTTCAGGTCTTCCACAACATATTTTTGTAAATTCAGTTGAAATTAAAAACAAAATTGACATAATTGGACATTTTAATAATCACTTTGTATCAGCTGGCTGTACTTTCAATGAGTCCAATTCAAGTTATCACTGCTATGACTCCAGCACTGAAGCACTACCAGAAACTTTTGTTTTTAGACCCATTTTAAAAGAGGATGTCTGTATTGCTCTTAAAGCTATTGACCCAAAAAAATCAGTACGACCAGACAACCTAGAACCTTTCTTATTGAAGGTTGCAGCTGAAATTATAGCTAAGCCTATAGCATATATTTTTAATTGTAGTCTGCAGACAAATTTAATTCCCAAATTATGGAAAGCAGCCTATGTGCTTCCTTTGCTAAAGGGTGGTGACCCTTCAGATCTTCATAATTATAGGCCAATTTCCAAACTTTCTATTCTTGCAAAAATTTTGGAAGCTCAAGTAAACTGTCAATTAAAAGAATATTTGGCAGAGCATAACATTTTAACTGATGTACAATCAGGTTTTAGAGCTGGACACAGCACTGTTACAGCAACTTTCTTGCTATTATAATAGCAACTTTGTTGCTATTATAATACAACTTTGTTGCTACTAAATGACATTATAAATGGCTTGGACAATAAGCAACATTGCGCTGCCTTATTTGTGGATCTGTCCAAAGCATTTGACTCTGTTGACCATGAGCTATTGCTAAATAGATTAAGTAACATTGGAATAGGAAACACAGCTATTAATTGGTTCAAAAATTATCTTACAGAACGAACGCAATGTGTTTCTATAGATGGTCTTAAATCAGACTTTTTAGAGATTTCCAAGGGTGTTCCTCAAGGTTCGATTTTAGCCCCTATTTTATTTTCTATATTTATAAATAATATTGGAAATGATGTGCAAACTGCTAAACTGCACCTTTATGCAGATGATACTGTGATATATTCAGTTGCCCCTTCATTGAGCCAAGCCATAAATTACCTTCAATTAGCCTTTCAACAGCTTCAAGTCTCACTACATGGCCTTAAGTTAGTGCTAAATACTAAGAAAACCAAATTTATGACGTTTTCAAGGGCTCGTTCCCAATCCCCAGATAATATAACTATTAACACACTAAATGGGGACTTAATTGAAAATGTTTCATCATACAAGTATTTAGGTTTTTGGCTGGACAACAAACTTTCTTTTAAAGTTCATGTTGAAAAGCTTGTAAAACTGAAACTAAGACTGGGTTTTTTGTTTTTTTTTAGGAATAAGGCTTGTTTTAACCTGTTAGAAAAAAACTTGTGCAGGCTACTTTTTTGAGTGTTTTGGACTATGGTGATGTTGTCTACATGCATGCTTCCTCTCGTACTCTCCACTTTTTAGATTCTGTGTATCACAGTGCTCTGCGCTTTCTAACTAACTCTGGTTCCCGTACTCATCATTGTACGTTGTATGAACTGATTGGTTGGCCGTCACTAAGTTTACGTAGACAACTTCATATGCATATTTTTCTATACAAGGCCATGTTAGGTAAACTGCTGGCATATTTATGTAATCTTCTTAAGAAGAATTCCAGCAGTTTTCATCTCCGTTCCACCAGGTGGCTCTCTTACCAGGTTCCAAGGGTTTTTACTGAGCTGGGGAAGAAAGCCTTCTCTTACTTTGCGCCATGGTCTTGGAATCATTTGCAAAACTTGCTACATCTAAATGATTTAGTCCCATTAAACGAATTTAAGACCATGTTAAAATGCCATATAACTCAAAAATCTAACTGCCATATGTGACCTGTTCCTTTTTATGTGATGCTTGTTTGGTTGTTTTGATTATGTTGTATTTGTATTTAAATTGTAACTGGTGTGCCGTCTTGGCCAGGTCTCCCTCGGAAAAGAGATTCTGTCTCAAGGGACTTCCTGGTTAAATAAAGGTTAAATAAAATAAAATAAAAAAACAAAAAAAATATATTTTATTTAACAGCAAACAACTAAGAAGTAAATCAAATTGGCTACATGCATTGTAAAAAGAGAGTACACCCCTCACATTTCAGCAAACATTTTAGTATATCTTCTCAAGGGACAATACTATAGAAATGAAACTTGGATATATTTTAGAGTAGTCAATGTGATGCTTGTAGCAGTGTATATTTGCTATTCTCTGAAAATAATGCAACCAGGGATGTAGTGGAGGCTAAACGCACGTAAACGCCGTTTACGCACCTCCCAAAATTCGGAAATAGCGTTTGCACCTCCAAAGTGCGTTTATCCACCTCTAAATTGCGTTTATCCATCTCTAAATTGCGTTTATCCACCTCTAAATTTCATGTTATTTGAGCGGACTTTGCTTTTCCAGTGCGTGATCGCCGATCGGTACATTCGAGCATTTGGGCCGTTAACGACTGAGCAGAAAGCGCAGCGCAAACACGGAGCAAAACATTGAGCAGAGAGCGCAGCGCGCCGACACACACACATACACACACGGAACAAAGAGAACTTAGAGAGATATTTTTCTGATAGACCAAACAACTAATCAATTAATCGAGGAAATATTCAACAGATTAATCGACTATGAAAATAATCCCAAATCCCTAATCATTATGCACAAGTGCATTGCATTGGAAGCCCTGGATATAAGCCTCCCTCTCGATCTCTCTTAAATATTTTTGTTCTCTCTGTTTTGTCATTTAGTAAACTTTATAGATTTCAACCATATTATTCCTTCTTGAGTCTCTTTAACAAGAACTTAGATTAATGTATGAATTGAATAGTGATTGTGTGACCTATGATGAGGGAACAACCAGTGATACCCTTGGTAGTACCATCAAATGATAACCTATAGCGATGTCATCAGGATACACATACACCAGTAGGCAGTGGCCCACCTTACCGGGTGACCAAGTTGTGGTCCACCAGAATTTATAGTTTACCCACCTCTTTTTTTACCACTACACCACTGAACGCAACATTATTGACAAAATAGCTGGCGACAAAAGTGAGTTCACCCTAAGTGATAATAGCTGTACGTTGTTTAACCATGCAAAGCCACATGTCCTATTCATCATTTTCATGTTTTTGTCTGCTTGACAGGGCCATACAAATTTTTGTATCTTGTATTAGAGCAGTTAAATTTTGTGCTTTGAGTACAATTCTCTCATACTACCACTGGATGTTCAACATGGAACCTCATGGCAAAGAACTCTCTAAGGATTTGAGAATTAGAATTGTTTATTGTTTATTGTAAAAAGGATCCCCATTAGCTGTCACCAAAGTGAAACGAGCTAGTCTTCCTAGGGGTCCACGACAAAAAAGAAATGACATAACAATGTTAATATAAAAAAAGTATAGCACTATAACATTATATACATCAATACCACATCATCATAAATTAGACTGAATAAATGATTACAGTATTACATTCATAAAATAAATATGTCCTTTCCTTACTCACAAATTTAAATAGTGCATTCTTAGATGGTACCTAAAAGAGTCTATGCCATTCATTTTACATATATTCAATGGGCAATTATTCCAATGATTGATGGCACAATAAATAACAGTTCTCTTTAAAGCATTTGATTTTGGGCGTGGTAACATCATCAGGCCATCATCCGCAGACCTAGTCACATGAGAATGTACCTGATCACACCTAACAATTTGGTTATATAAAAAAACTGGTTGAGAAGAATAGACAATGTTTCTAAAAAACTTAGTTGTATTAAAAACCAGCCTTTTCTCCACCGTTAACCATGAGAGCTGACAGTGCATACTAATAGTGTTTGTTCTAATGGGACAATGTAATACTAACCTGGCAGCTCTGTTTTGGGTCGTTTGTAATTTCTTTAGTTGACCTTTAGATTTAGATGACCATACAGGGGCACAATAATCCAAATGACATAAAATTAAAGATTTAGCCACCTGCTCCACAATGTGTGTAGGGACATAAGAAAGACATTTCCTCACCATAGAGATACCACTACCCATCTTCTTCACTATAATATCAATATGTTCTACCCATGACAGCTTACTATCCACCATTGTGCCCAGTAATTTTACTTTATCTACCTGTTCTATAGGTTCCCCAGACAAGTTCAAACTCATCTTTGGTATTAATGACAATTTATGACTCGACCCCAAAATAATTGATTTGGTTTTTGAGATATTCAGCACCAACTTATTTTGTTTTATCCAATCAGAAACCATATTTAAGTCAGCTGATAAAACATAATCCAGTTCACTGACGGTTTTTGCAGCATAATACAATGTGGAATCATCCGCATACATTTGTACAGTTGCTTTACACAAAACAGATGGTAAATCATTTGTGAAGATGGCGTATAAAAGTGGTCCCAGGCAGCTCCCTTGCTGGACCCCACAGTCCAAGACCTTAGAGTGAGACCAGCTGCCAGTGTAATAAACCCGTTGCGTCCTACATGTGAGATAACTCTTCATAAAATCGATGGCAGTTGGACTAAATCCATAACATTCTAGTTTACCAATGAGTAGATTGTGATCTATGACATCAAATGCCGCACTAAAATCAAGTAATACAGCACCAGTCATCTTTAAATTATCCATTTCCTTAAGCCAGTCATCTGTCATTACTGTAAGGGCAGAACAAGTTGAATGGTTATGTCTATAAACATGTTGGAAATCTGTGTTCAAACCATTAGATTCAAAGTATTCCTTTACTTGTGAATGAACTATTCTCTCCATCAGCTTACTAAGAACTGGGAGAATAGTAATAGGTCTGCTGTTCTTCCCAGTAAGTGCTAGTCTGCCATCTTTAGGTAAAGGAATAATTTTACCTTCTTTCCAAATAGTGGGAAAACACCTTTCATTAAGCATGCATTTAATATTTGACATAACGGACCGCAAACATAGTCAACTGCCAGGCTAAGTACTTTACTGTCAAGCATATCAGTACCTACTGAGCTGTGTTTGGGCAGAGACTTCAACAACTTTCTTACTTCCGACTCCTCTATATTATTAAACTGGAAAGTGCAACTCTTATCTAACATCACATCTTTTTTTATAAACTTTAGGTAATTAGAATCAGGATTGTCCATATTCTGCCTTAGTGCATGAACCTTATTTATGTAGAAATCATTAAAATAATTCGCTATATCAGATGGTTTGGTCAAAAACTTGCCTTCTGACTCCAAAAAGGAAGCCCTTTTTGCCCAAAGGAATTGTTGCTCTCCACAAAGTTGACCTAGGCTATAAGAAGATTGGTAACACCCTGAAACTGAGTTACAGTACAGGCCAGGGTCAAACAGAGGTTTTCCAAGATGGGTTCCACTTGAAACAGGCCTCTCAAGGATCAATCAAATAAGTTGAGTCCTCGTGCTGTGCGTCAGGTGCAGAAGCTGGCTTCAAAAAACAGACGCATGAGTGCTGCCAGCATTGCTTTAGATGTTGCAGAAGCGGAATGTCAGCTTTTCAGTGCTCAGACCATACGCCACACACTGCAACAAGTCGGTTTGCATGGCCGTCGTCCCAGAAGGAAGCCTTTTCTGAAGCTGGCTCACAAGAAAGCCCGCAAACAGTTTGCTGAAAGCAACCTGTCCAAGAGCATGAATTACTGGAACCATGTCCTGTGGCCTGATGAGACTAAGATAAACTTGTTTGGCTCAGATGGTGTCCAGCATGTGTGGTGACACCCTGGTAAGGAGTACCAAGAAAATTGTGTCTTGCCTACAGTCAAGCATGTTGGTGGTAGCATCATGGTCTAGGGCTGCATGAGTGCTGCTGGTACTGGGGAGCTGAGCTTCTTTGAGGCAAACATGTATTCCAACATGTACTGCGACATTCTGAAGCAGAACATGATGCCCTCCCTTCAGAAACTGGGCCGAACGGCATGATAACGACCCCAAACATACTGCCAAGATGACAACTGCCTTGCTGAGGAAGCTGAAGGTGAAGGTGATGGAGTGGCCAAATATGTCTCCAGACCTGAACCCTATTGAGCACCTGTGGGGCATCCTCAAGCGGAAGGTGTAGAGGCGCCATGTGACTAACAGCCAGCAGCTCCATGATGTAATCATGGAGGAGTGGAAGAGGATCTCAGCAACAACCTGTGCAGCTCTAGTGAATTCCATGCCTAGGAGGATTAAGGCAGTGCTAGATAACAATGGTGCTCACACAAAATACTGACACTTTGGACACATTTTTGGCATGTTCACTTAGGGCAGGGATGGGCAACTTCGGTCCTGGAGGGCCACTGTCCTACAGAGTTTAGCTTCAACCCTAATCAAACACACCTGAACAAGCTAATCAAGGTCCTCAGGATTACTAGAAAATTACAGGCAGGTGATTTTTTCAGGGTTGGAGCTAAACTCTGTAGGACTGTGGCCCTCCAGGACCGAAGTTGCCCATCCCTGACTTAGGGTGTACTCACTTTTGTTGCCAGCTATTTTGACAATAATGGCTGTATGTTGAGTTATTTTCAGAGGACAGTAAATATATGCTATACAAGCAGCACATTGACTACTCTAAAATCTATCCAAGTTTCATTTCTATAGTATTGTACCTTGAGAAGATATACTAAAATGTTTGCTGAAATGGGAGGGGTGTACTCACTTTTGTAAGATACTGTATATACAAATAAAACACTCAATTTATTGGGAATATGCATGTTGATTCATATAAATGTTTGTCAATTAATAAATGGAAAGAGGTCCTTTTTATGGGCCTTATATAGCTGTGTTTCCACTGAAATTACCCGAAACGATTTGTCCCAGGAACTTTTTTTTCCCTGTCTGCGTTTCCACCGTGGTCTAAAGTACTGGAAGATTAGGCAAATAGTCCGGTGACGTAGGACTGTGGGCTACTTTCCAGTTCCCGATGGATTTCATCCACTGAATTTAAGCTTAATAAAGCCTGAACCTCGTCGTCGGTCCATCGATCATATTTTTTTAAACTCCATTGTTAATTCAAATAGCAAACAACTGTTACTGCACGCACCGCAACAGATGAAATGCTGCGTGGAGTCAACCAATCAAAATGCGGCATGAACTCAACCAATCAGCATGTTCAGCACCCAAGTCCCACCCCTGAAAGTTTCTGAACTTTGAAAAAGTACTACCTCGCAAGCAGGGACTTTCTGAGGGGGAAATATTTACCCGGAACTTCATTTAGACCCTGGTTCCTGTGGTGGAAAAACACAGAGTACCACCCTAAAGTCCCTAGTTCCTGGGGAAAGTTCCTGCGGTGGAAATGCGGCTTATGTCTGGTTCAATAGGGAATGCAGTTGAGAGCGAACTCGCCCTAAATTCCTTTGGGTCCTAAAACCGTATTTTCTTGCTGATCTGTCTTTATTGCCATGGTAACCAGAGGCCTTTTCTGGCTTTTGGGGGTTGTTCACAGACACCTTGGCACCTAGTTTTATGGTTGGGTGAAGGGTCTGTTGGATTATTCATTAAATATAATGAATGTGAGAGAACTGTGTGAGGCCGGTGTCGTGATTACAGCAGTTTGTAGAAAACAGACAGAAAATAAAGGTTGTAATCATAAAAAAATGAAATCACTATAAGTTTATAAATTCTTAGCTTAGTTTGGTTAAATTTGTTTTAGGTTACATTTACTAGGTCACAGTCATTAATATAATATTTATTGATCTCAAGAAAGCATTTTTTGTTGTTGTTGATATTGTAAGAAAATTAGACTTGTAAATGACTTAATGACTTATTTTGCCTGTGATTTTGAGAAAACAAGACAAAAAGTAATAAAAATGGCCTTTGTCGACTTACATACTTTAATTGTTACATTATTTCTTTCTCTTCCTATCTCAAACTGGATGATTCCTATATCAACGCATGGACACGCATGCACACACAAACTTACCTTAGCATCCTTTTTGCCTTATAGCACTGCAAATCATATGAAACAGAGTACATTCCATACAAGGTTGCCTGTACATTTAAGCAGCCAATAAAATCCTTTGGATGGTTTTTGTAAAGATCAAAGGTCAGTTTGGCTACATCCTTCCTCATCTGTTTCCAGCCGAATCCAGGATCACTCTTGGTTGTATTTCTCTGTGTAGTAATGATAGGAAACAAAAACAAGATTTCACTTAAATGTGTTATCAGAGTCAAAAACTCAAAATGTTGGAAAAGGATAGATGAGGAAAAGGGTGATGTGTGCAGGATATAGATTAATATAATGATGAAAGCACTAAAAAAGTGTATTTTCCTTTTATATGCTCTAACGTATGGAAGCATATGTGACCCTGGATCACAAAACCAGTCACAAGTAGCACGGCCATATTTGTGGCAATAGCTAACAATACATTGTATGGGTCAAAATTATTTTTTTTTCTTTTATGCCAAAAATCATTAGGATATTAAGTAAAGATCATGTTCCATGAAGATATTTTGTAAATTTCCTACCGTAAATATATAAAACATTTATTTTTATGAGTGAATGCAGCACAATCGTGAACATAAATGGACAATTTTAAAGGTGATTTTCTTAATGTTTAGATTTTTTTTGCACCCTCAGATTCCAGATTTTCAAATAGTTGTATCTCAGCCAAATATTGTCCTATCCTAACAAACCATACATCAATGGAAAGCTTATTTATTCAACTTATTTATCCAGATGATGTATAAATTTCAATTTCAAAAAATTGACCCATGTGACTGGTTTTGTGGTCCAGGGTCACATATGGGCAGCGATATTCAATTTGAAATGTAATAATTATGCAAAATGACTGTAAAATGGCAATGCATTTCTGTATTTACATTTACATTTTCCATTACATTTGTACAACATTGTGTGCAAATTGAAAATGAAAATAAAATTATATTATTTACATTTACCATTTCATACACTAGTTTTAATATGCAAATTGAATACATATTTTAATGCTTTATGCGTCGCAAAATTAAAATGAAAATGTATTACAGAAATGATTAGATCTGTTTAACATGTTCAAGCAAAAAAAAAAAAAAAAGTAAAATTGTCATTTAAATGTTAGTTTTCTTAATTGCATTTACACTCACAGTTAAGTGCAAATTGAAAACACATTCCGAGCCGATTCACTGGCAGATGAAGTGGAGCGTAAACAGAGAAATGGTAGTGTTTCCGTAGATTATTACGTGTCTGCAGGTGATAGTACCAGTACGTTGTTGGAACGTCTGGGAGAATTTTCTGCCATTTCATTATGCTGCGTTGTTGTCTGATACTGGACTGTGTTAATGATGGTTTGATTTTGTATAAAATTTTCTCATTGTATGATACACATAATATGCTAATCTTTATTCTTATTACTATTAACTATAATTACCCAATAATGTTGGAGATCCTATAGTTTTTCCTTACAAATGCATAGGCCTATTACTCTGAGATCACAGAATATGACGGTTCAGCTACCGAAAAATGTGACCGCTCTTTATTTCATCATAATTGACTTTAATGTTCAATAAAGTGACTCGTGATGTATGACCATCTCCCATTTCTATTTTATTAAGCATACTGATTAGATATTGATAAATCTATAGGTACAGTAGGGTCACGGAATCTGACGGGTCAAATTCATAGCTACTGGAAAATCTTTCTTTCACCCTAACTGAATGTAATGTTCAATAAAGTGACTCATGTGATGTGCGACCATCTCCCCTCTCTATTTTAAAAAGCATATTGATCAGATATTAATAAATATATAGGGTCACGGAATCTGACGGGTCAAATTCAGAAGACCCAGCCTTTTTTGGGTGAATGTGGAGCAGGTCGGGGGCTGGTGACGTCATCGTCTATAATTCAGTGTCTAATATTTTAAAAACCGAAGCAGCACAAACTAATTTTTTACCGGCACAAAACAGCACAAACGAAGTCCAAACAAACAATACTATTTTGGGTGAATGTGGAGCAGGTCGGGGGGGCTGGTGACGTCATCACCTGTAATTAAATGTCTAATATCTAAAAAACTGAAACAGCACAAACTAAAATATGTACAACACTGTTACGTCTTATGTTATTATTTGTTTGGAGTTGTTGTTTTTTTCCCTTCCCTTTTTCTCTTTACTTTCACTCTTAGCAGGACGATGCGGCTACCTGATTGGTTTATCCATCTGTCAATCATCGAAATGCTTGGTGATGATACAACACGGCTTCACCAATGAGGGCGCGCCATGTGCCTATAAAGAGCGCACCTGTGTGGGAAGTGGGAGATGATTTGCACGCTAGAGCACACTTACTTTCACTTGATCATTTTGTGATGCATGTTTGCCCTGTACCATTTTAGTGTTTTGAGAAACGTGTTCTTTGAGAACTTGGTAAGAGAGGCTCATTTGGGCTGTCTTTTCTCTGTGAGTATTTCGCTGTTTTTCTGTTCTGGTTGTTTGACCTGTTATTAAATGGGGAAGAGAAAAGAGCAGCTGAGATATCACGTGATATACATGTGCTACACTGAGTTATCAATTGTGTATAGAACACTAGTTTAGGGACACGTGCCACTCTTTGTATTTTTCGTTTTTGTTAGCAAGAGTAGCTTATTTAGGGCGTCTTTGACGCTGAAGATCTTTTTGTTTTTGTCTTTGATGAATGTTAATTTAGTCAGACAGACTATACATTGTTTTGTTTATCTAGTAAGATTGGTTTTGGTTTTACTTCTTTCTTTGATTTGGCATGGTCTAGTTCTTTTCTCTTTACCTCTTTCTTTTGTGAACCTTTTCTTTGGTTTGTATAAGTTGTACATTTATGTAATCAATTATTTTGAGGTGTCCTTTTCATATCATTTCTCATTGTAAAAAATTATCACTTTACTTAAACTAGATTGGTTTGTGAGTGAGATGTTTTCCAGTACACGTTCAGTATTTTAATGTTGCATGCCTTATTCTCTCTAGACTAAAGGGGTTTGTAACATTTAATGGGGGCTCATCCGGGATCAAACGAAGTAAAAATGATTGAGCCTATTTTACCGACTTTTTGCATTGGGTGGGGGGCCAACTTCACACAGTGATTGACAGGGTGGGAGGGACGGGGACGTGTTCGGCTCGGAATGCATTTTCAATTTGCGCATTGAATTTTGCTACATTCATTGCGGGACATTTAAAGAAAATGCAATTGCAAGTGTCTTAAATGTGAGTGTAAATACAATTAGGAAAAATAACATTTAATTGATCATTTTGCTACAGTTTTTGCTTGAACATGCACTTTGCCATTGTACAACGAGCTGTTAGAAGTGGTTACTCATGCTGTAGACAAGCTGGGGCTAGAATGGGACAGCGAGCCTTCTCAAACTCAGACCCTGTCAAAACTGGACGATCGGTATTTGACTAGTCGCACCCCAGCCCAACCCAGCCCGGTAAGCCTCTCCCCTTCTTCCAAGACCTCCACCACGAGGTTTCGAAGTCTTGGAAGCAGCCTTTTTTTGGCGCGCATCACAAATCCCGCTGCCACTGATTTCGCCACTGTTTCTAATCTCGCGCCGTCTTCGGCTCCAGCTTGGAAGTCACAACCCCTGCTGCCATCTAAATTGCTTAAAGAGCTGGATAAAGGAGAAGGCCTGACTCCAGAGGCTGTTAAGGAGCTCAGACGGGCTACTGACTTGGCGCTTAGAGCTACCAAGCATACTGCCCGGGCAGTAGGCCGTTCCATGGTGGGTATGGTGTCAGTAGAGCGCCATCTTTGGCTCACTCTTACTGACATCAAAGAAAGAAAGTGCACTCGTCTTCCTTACAGCGCCCCGTGAGGCACAACAAAGTGAACCATTGCCTATGGAGCCCCCTCGCAGAGACTGGGGTCCTAGGATGCGTCCACCATTCCATCGTGGACGCAGACGGATAGACCTGAGTTTGACGGCCAAGACCTCTTGACCTCAGGTCCCCAGAAGTAGTTCCTGATTCCTTCACTCGTCCTCGGAGGCCTGGCCCTCCATTGGAGAGTTTGGACGAACCGCGCAAGCGTATTCGCCTCTCTCATTGTGGCCTCCATGCTCCAACCTGAACTGTCCCAGAGGTGGAGACCTCTCGACGAGCAGCGCCCCAGACATGCATTTGTGCCTTCAGAGTTCCAGGGAAAGCCCTAGCGTCACAGGCGCGTGGCCCGTTTATGACGGTGTTCAAAACCCTTCACGTTCGACGTAATGGGCCAGCCCGATTGGGTGAGGGACAGCGCCCTGTTTTAGGGGTTAAATTTTGTGCTCAGAGTGAGCAGATTCAAAATGCTGACGTTAAAGTCCATTTTATCTCATGTCCAAACCGGAGATTGGTTTGTGACTATCGATCTGAAGGATGCGTACTTCCACATCCAGGTCATCAAGAGGCACAGGAAGTTCCTCAGGTTCGCTTTCGAGGGCAAAGCATATCAATACCGTGTTCTTTCATTCGGACTGGCTCTGGCTCCTCGAACATTTACAAAGTGTATGGACGTGGCTCTGGACCGGTTGCGGCTCCAGGGCATCCGGATCTTGAACTACCTGGACGATTGGCTGATATTAGCTCAATCTCAGGACTTGGCAATAGTACATTGGGACTTGGTACTCAATCATTTGAGGAGCTTGGGTTTACGCATAAACCTTCAGAAGAGTGTGTTGCTACCACGTCAGACAGGATGTCTAGTCCAGGTGGGTTTATGTCGCAGACTAATGGGTTTTATGGCAGCAGCATCTCCTGTGGTTAATTTGGGCCTGCTCCACATGCGACCGTTTCAATGGTGGATTAAAAGTCAAGGGATCTCCCCCCGTTGCCACCCATTTCGCAGAATATTGATCATGCGCAGAGGCTTTTACTCTCTGCGTCCGTGGTCGAGACTTTCGCTCCTTTACAGAGGAGTCCAGTTGGGGGGCATGTTGTCATCGCAAGACTGTCACGACAGACACATCCCTCACAGGCTGGGGGGAAGTCTATCAGGGATGCCTGATTTTTGGAGTCTGGAAAGAGGAACATCGCAGGTGGCACAGAAATCATTTAGAATTGCTGGCAGTGTTTCTGGCACTCAAACGGTTCTTACCCTGTCTGAAGGGCTGTCACATATTGGTCAGGATGGACAACATGACTAGTCTCGTATCTGAATCGCCAAGGTGGTCTACACTCTCGTCCCCTGTACAGGGTGGTGTCCTTCTTTGGACGCAGACCAGGTTGGATGCAGTAGTAAGCTTCATATGGCAGCAGTCTGGTCGAACGTAGGTGTATTTGTTTGGGACTGGATGCTCTGGCTCAGTAGTGGCCCGGGGCCAGGCTTTATGCCTTCCTACCGATTCGATTACTCTTAGCGGTTCTCCTCAAAGTATGAAAGGCCAAAGGTAGACATCTGTTGCTGGTGGCCCCGTTCTTGCCCACTCAGATGTGGTTTTCAGACCTGGTTAGTCTGTTAGTTGGCCCTCCTTGGGAGGTTCCCCTCAGACAGGCACCAGGGGACGATTTGACATCCCTGTCCGGACTTATGGAAGCTATGGGTTTGGCCCCTGAGCAGGGCACACTAATGCATTCTGGTCTCTCGGCTGAGATTACAGAAACTATTGTTAACTCTAGGGCCCCCTCTACGAGGCACCTGTATGCTTTTAAATGGAGGCTGTTCACCTCTTGGTGCAGCCAGTGTGACCTGGACCCAGTTCATTGCCCTGTGAGTTCAATACTGGAGTTCCTGTTGAGTAGTTTTTCGGAGGGGGTAGCCCCTGCCACTCTTAAAGTTTATTTGGCAGCCATATCTCCAGAGCATGTGCCCATGAGAGGTGTTTCTGTTTTCTACAAAGGACGAGACGACTTGTCCACCCTGTACAAATTCCCTCTTGGGATTTGGCTATCGTCATGGAAGGTCTGGCAGATCATCCATTCGAACCATTAGAGTCTGTGTCAGAAAAACAAAGAGGTCTCTTTTGGTAACCCTCTGGGGTCTAAGGTGTTTTTGAGGTCCTTGAGATGTTCTGACATGCTCTTACATTCGTGCTTTTTTCAGTTGCTTATAAACATATTAATGGCAAAGGTGTAATTACACTCTATTTAGCACAAACAGGGCTACCATAATATGTGAGCAACATGTATGTACATGTTTGTATTTTTGAGAAAATAATGTTTATGCATGGTTATTGAAAATAACTAAAATGTCTGAAATAAGGCCACAAAACACATAGTAAATATGTGTCAATAAGACTTCTGAATAATGCATTTTGTCGCCTAGAGTTTGTTCTTCAAAATGATGTGAAAATCATCCTTCCTAATCATTCACATAAAACAATACATTGATTTAAATTTTGTACGACACTTTTTGTGTGGAAAGGCAATATGCGGGTAGGAGTGATTCACACCTGAGGAGACAATGGGCACTCACATGCATAATGAGGCTGCATACGTAATGAGCCTTTCATTCAGGTATGTGACTGAGCCACAAGAAATAATGCAAGGACAATATATATATATATATATATATATAATTGGTTCACAGTTGTTGTTGTTTTTTCCACAAATTGTGCTTGCAAATTGTATAATATCCAAGGTAAACATTTCTAGTAATTTTGCAGTTAATTCTCATGCTGTATTTTCAGATTTGGAATATATTCTCTACCCAAATGTGTCACTAATAAAGCATAATACAATTATTTAAAGACAAGGCTTATATTGACCTTTTAAGATTTTGTTTACATCTATCCTTGTGTGTGTATATATATATATATATATATATATATATATATATATATATATATATATATATATATATATATATATATATATGAAGAGTTTGGTTCCAAAATGCGATAAATCCATTTTGATTAATTTGAGTAAAAATGTGTTTTCTTTACCAAGAAAGTGGCAAGATGAAAACCACTATATTCTGTTTCAAACTTTCACATAGCATCTGTAGGTTATAATAACATTAAAAATTCAAATCCAGATTTTGATTTTCAAAGATTTATTATAAAAACGGGTAATCTTTCCCCCGAAATCCAATAAATTCATGACACTTTTTTTCTCCAAAATGCAATTAATCCATTGAATCAATATGAAAGTTATTTTTCATATTGAAACTGTTGAAAATACACAACAAAGTAAGTTGATCCACATATGACAGCCTCTGAACTCGGTCAATATCTTATAATACAGGCACTAAAAATACATTCAATCAGCCATGGCTAGGAAATACCTCCTGAACTTTTTTGACGGCGATCAGCTGTAAAATGTCCTGCTCGGATTTCGTTGACTTTGAGTAAAACAATTGAAAGTTTTTTAAAAGATCCCCTGGGGTCAACGTGTCAGCGTGACAGAAGTTTGATGCTGTCGTGTGAGAACAAGCAACAGTCGGCATTTCTCTTCCTCCCGCGTGCCTCATCTTCTTAATCTCCTCACGTAAATGATTAGATTTCGATGGCTTACGTTTCTTCCCTACCGCAGAAACCACCACAGGTTCATCAATGCCGTCAAAATTATTAATTTTTTTGTTTGTTTGTTGATCAAAAAGTACAAAGTAGATCAGGAAAACTAGGATGCCGGGTGTATTCAAAGCGCCGCCGTTACTGTTTACAGTGCATGGAATGGTGCGCTGTGATTGGTTGAGAGCGGATCTATCGCATTCTGCAGAGAAAGGAGACTGGCGTTTGTCGCGGTTTGGAAAGAAAGGGAGAAAACATGACACAATAACACGGCGGATATCGCATTTTACGTAAAATTTAAAATGGACTTTTCAGTACTGACCCTATACAATACAGATTTTTGCAGGAACTCAATTTTTTTTTAAATGGCGTTTATCGCGTTTTGGAACCAAACTCTTCATATATATATATATATTTTTTTTATTTTATTATTTTTTTTTTTTGCTATTTTATTAAAAAGGTTATACAATTACAACAACAATTAAAATTGTAACAATATTTCCAGTGTAATCTTTCTTTGTAAAAACTAAAGTATACATTTTATCATACGTAATTCAATTCATATGAGCAGAAATTGGCAACATTATAAGCTTATTTGATGTGGCAGTATTTTACAGTAAAAACTTTATAATCTATCCGATTTTTACTCATCTCAGTATAGCAAAAGAGTTTGGTAAAAGCTGTTCATTCATTCACACACAGAAACGCGATTAATTTTTAAACAGTATTTTTGCCAGCTGTAGTAGCTACACAACAGCACGCATCTGTGCGTTCATTCATTCACACTCAGAAACGCGATTCATAAAACAGTTTTTTGCGTGTACAGACACTTGCGATTAGAACAAAGCAGACATAGAACTGACCTATTCCTCAGCCGGATCCCTTTGCTCCTCGAAATGAAACTTCCAGCACTTCTGAGGTAAATTTTCCAGGATTATTATTAAGATAGTATTATTCCTCACAGCATTATAAAGTACATGACTCTGTTAACTCGCGGTGTGTGTTATCCAGCTGATGTGGGCGTTCACGGGTTTGCCTGGATCACCTCAGATTATTTGCGTTTGAATAGCGCGCGCTCTCCGTGGGCGGAGTCACATTAAAACATAATGAGCTGAGACGAGAACGACTGACATCTCTCTCTTTTCATACATATTACATAAACTGAGAATATTTGTTTTTTATAAAAATTACTTCATTTAAAAGAAGAGAATTCAAGCTTCATGCCCGTGTGTCTGTATGCCTGTTTGACTGAGTATTCGCTGAGTTATTGTTCTTTTTCGGACGTGTTTCAGAATTGACTTCACTGACAGAGAGAAAGCAGAACTCACATCATGTTTATTTTTCTTTATTTGGCAAAAAGCACAACACTTTGTTTTTATTGTGAGTATACACAAAAATAATACACATTTAACAGGATCGATTGATGTATGAAACTGGTTTGTAAGATCAAAGTCAACAGAGTATTTGGACTCTCGATTCAACTGATAAGAAAAAAACCGAGCAAATCACGCCGGCGTGATTGCCGACCTCGGAGGGTTAAGAAAATAAAACCTAGCTGCGACCTACGCCAGGGTATGTTCCTAAGGTTGTATCAACCCCTTTTCATTCCCAGCAAGTGGTTTTGGAGTTTTTTTCCCCTCCTGACTCTGAGGCAGGGAGTGATGTGCAGTCTCTCTGCCTCTGCCCGGTGAGGGCGTTGAAGATCTATGTCGACCAATTGTTTGTGTGTTTTGATGGTAAAAACAAAGGAGTTGCCATCACCAAACAGAGAATGTCTCATTGGCTGACTGAGGGTATCTAGGCGGCCTATGAGGTGTGTGGTTTTGTTTCACCTCTAGGTGTGCGTGCTCATTCTACTAGAGGAATGGCTTCTTCTCAGGCCTCCCAGGTCTTATCTGCTTGAGCGGACTCTTTCCTCGGTCTTCAAGCTATTCTCAGGTATGTGAAGGCGTTATGGTATATTGTTCCCATAGCGACGGTCTTGCAGTGTCGAGAGAACCTATGCAAGGGAACGTCTCAGTTACGTATGTAACCTTGGTTCCCGTGGTACATACTTTGTAGGATGGTTAGATGAGCACACAGACTATGAATGACAGGTGTGACAGGTTAATATTCTGGTGATTGTGAACTAGTGGGTAGAGCTGAATGATCTGGTGCTGATGGCATGCTGACTGAATCCGTGACACTAATATATTAACTACACACATCATAAACCTGTGTTTTAATGAATTCATTTATATTTAATGTGATAACAATTTAAAAACATGCCACACATGTGGACCAAACCAGCATTGATAAAGTTGTTACTACACTCAAGGTTCTGCACAAAGAAATTATCTGTGCACTCACAAAATGTTCCTTTTAGGACTGCACGTCCAAGGAATGACAAACCTTGCCAGGCTCGTAAGAACATTTAAAATCTTTTTAAAAATTATTATTTTTTATTTTTTAATTTTTTTTAATAGCCATTTTTTTTTATTTCTGATTCATTTCCTTGTATTGTAGGTATGCAGATAGTGTTCCGATGTGTCGTCCATGGTACACTGCATATTCTTGCGACATACAACAACTCAAAAATCAAAAGCTAAACATGTCACATATCTTTGGAAAGCTGAGACTCTTGTGATTCGAACGATGTCAACCATTTTAATATACACTTAACACAGCAGGTACAATCATAGTCTTTGTCAGACCATCAACAACCAAATAATCTACTAAAAATATGAAGGAAGTAACCTATAAAACCTCCTGTTAGTCCACTGGTCCATAACATTACAACAAAAATGGTTTAGTTACACTGTAAAGGGTCCAGACAATCCAATTCGGTGAAATATTTAGTCCATAACACAATTATATATCAATAAACATCCACGGAATGTAGTAGTAGCATTTCAAGTTAGCCGACAGAGCTAT
Source organism: Abramis brama (assembly GCF_963993115.1). Lineage (NCBI taxonomy): Eukaryota > Metazoa > Chordata > Actinopteri > Cypriniformes > Leuciscidae > Abramis > Abramis brama. The sequence continues at coordinate 29,201,320 of NC_139973.1, forward strand.
CACAACGTCGACACATTAAGTATACAGTAATCATAGTCTTTGTCAGACTATCAACAACCAAATAATCTACTACAAATATGAAGGAAGTAACCTATACAGCCTCCTGTTAGTCCACTGGTCCATAACATTACAACAAAAATGGTTTAGTTACACTGTAAAGGGTCCAGACAATCCAATTCGGTGAAATATTTAGTCCATAACACAATTATATATCAATAAACATCCACGGAATGTAGTAGTAGCATTTCAAGTAAGCCGACAGAGCTATCACATCGTCGACACATTCAGTTGGTCTAGATTATTTTCACATGTAAACATTACAGATTTTTTTATGTCAAAATGGCCACTGACCCCTGAACTTTTGATTGACAGCTAATTTGAGCCAATCGGTTCATGCAAGAGGTTTGACCAGGCAGCATTAGGTAAGCAGCGCAGTATGGGGCATGGTCCCTCCTTCTCTTTGAGGGACAGTCGGTCCCTCGGTCGGTTGTGAGTAAAGCGTACATACATGGCATATGTGACTCTTGGAGAGATGTTTTTGGATGGGGAGACATCACTCTCGACAAGTAAGTGTTTTATATAACAAATTTTACTTTGTATACTGAGGTATGCGTTTATGTTTTGAGATTTTTCTGCCAACTTCTGTTGTGTTTTTGTTTCGCTCATGCGCGAGTGTATGTGTGTTTGGTGTTAGGCGATGTTGTGGTAGAAAGGGGGAATTGGGAGCTGTTCCTTTAATGTCGTAAGGATGTGAAATTGTAGTTTGCTCGGGAGGGAATTATGGGTTGTGTGGTCTGGAACACGCATGGTCGAGTGTGCAGCGCTGAATAGAGTGGAGATATATGTTTCCTTATTTTTCTTTGTTATATTCAGTGGAAATGAACCGAGTATTTCCGTTCACTGCAACATTGAAAGCCACGTGAATGCATGCCGAAGAGATCAAAAAAGCAGCATGCTCAGGACACTTCGTCTAACTCATCATTTGCACGGACTGTTACACACACACATACGGCTGCTGAGACGGAGAGCGCCGAAGAGAAAAAGGTAACACTGGGGGCTCGTCCGGGATCTTGTTCGTCACATTTGGTGAGTTATATGTACATTCTGAATGGTAAACTGAAGCAGATGTTATCAGAGAGAGAGAGCAACATAACGGATGCTCGTGAGAGAGCGAGGATGATGAGAAAATACTCTAATACAAATAAGCGCAGTCATTTGAACCCTGCTATGCCTGTAATGGCAGAGAATGAGGAAAAATGGACGCACATCTCATTCGTGGATTGGTTAAATGAATTGGATGTTCAAGTGTCCAATAATGAAAGTAAAAATAATCCTTTCAAGCAAAGTTTTGCTCCTTGCCCTCAATCAGCTACAGTTAACAGACCTGCGTGTTGCTATGAGCCACAGATATCACCACAAACAAAGAGGGAAACCAACCCTTTCCAAAGTGTTGTGGAAAGTGAGTTTTTGTATGACAGTGGAATTGATACACCATGTTTCATACAGAGCACGCCAGCAAATCTGAACTACTACCCACAAGCTGTGTACAAAGATCACGGCTAAACCAATGTCACAATATATATCACCAATTAATCCCTGTTCTTGTCCACATGATAGTGGTACCGTACAGCATAGCAATCATGAGGCTGAAAATAAGACTGCTTATATTAATGCTGATGAGAGTTGTTTCCCTGAGTTTATTAGACCCCGCCTGCAGGGAAGAAAACCACGTCAGTCATGTTACAATCTATCATCTGACAGTGGAGAGGAATGCAGTACCCCAAGAGAAAGAATTCCTACTCTCCGACCAAGTCAGTTTGATGGTTCAACGTCATGGAGAGAGTTCCTAAATCGTTTGGAGAATTGTGCCAGAGCTAATCACTGGTCTGAAAGGACAATGACTGTGCAGATGAGGTTTTGTTAGGTCGGAGCAGCAGGTGCAGTGATACATAAAAACCCCATGTCGGGTAGATGGGATTACACCCGCATTGTGGAGGAAATGGATGCCAACACACGACGAACTGCAGCCAGTGTAACACAACTCATGCAGTCGGCCACAAGGCCAATGGAACGGAGAGCCAGAGCTGCAGCAGTCCGTGAATGCCCCGAACCGAGTGAAAGTGAAGGAGAGGGTTCAGTGTCACCACACTCTGATCCGAGACAGAAACCATTCAGAATGGAATCCAAACTGCACCAACTAAGATTCAACAAACGAGGAAAAATTAATTGGGGAGAGATTGTATGCCACAACTGCCATGAGACGGAACTGCCCTTCACCCAGGCTCGATCTGCCTTGTGTAACTCCAGTAATACCCCATTCTGCAGACATCCAACCTACTTCCACCGTTCTCCAGGTAAAGGGCGCCGGTCCTGAAATGTGTATACACACTGTTATACAGCATGGAGCTATGTGCTCTCTTTGACAGCGGAGCGAGAAGGAATGTGCTACCCCGTCACTGCTATGCGGCTATTAATAAAGGAGTTTGACCCCCACTTGAACTATCGACAGTACAGGCTCTGCAAGGAATAAGCCCTATAAATATGGATGTTCTCGGGGAAGTCCACTTGCCGATACAGGTCGGAACCCACACAGTCAGCGTTAACTTCATTGTAGCCGATGTAACAGAGGACACAGAAACCATTCTTGGACACCCGTTCCTGAAACAAGCACGAGCACGCCTCGACTTTGGCAGTCAGAAAATTGTACTGTTCGGTGAGCAGATACCTTACTTTAATCCCAAAAACAAACCCAGGGTGCACGTTGTTAGAATAGCACGCACCACTGTTCTGGAAGCAGGACGTGAATACTGTATATCGTGCCAGGAAATGCACATTTTCGAGAGCATGTGCAGGGCAACGTGTTATTTAGCCCAACAAAAGTGTTTATGGAGAAACACAGAGTGTTGGTGGCATGGATTGTAATTGATGCTCAACCCAATAAACAAATTCCAATAAGACTGTATAACCCAGGTACCACTGCCGTGCGAGTAAGGAAGGGGGCCATTGCCGGGTTTCTACAGCTGGGTTTCGTCAATTGTTATGGTACGGAAGAAAGATCAGACGTACAGACTGTGTGTGGATTATAGAATCCTGAATGAATGCACTATTAAAGATGCTTACCCCCTTCCACGAATCCAGGATACCCTGGACATTCTGTCTATGGCGAAATGGTTTAGCACCTTGGATCTGGCTTCAGGCTATTGGCAGGTGGAGTTAACTCCAAGGGCACGGCAGGCTGCTGCGTTCTGCAGCAGGAAGGGGCTATTTGAATGGAATGTGATGCCATTTGGCCTGTGCAACGCCCCAGTGACGTTCCAACGCTTAATGGATCGTGTTCTGGCTGGACTACAATGGGAAATTTGCCAAGTCTATTTGGATGACATAATTGTTCTGGGGAGGGATGCCAAAGAAATGATGCAGCGCCTAGCTCAGGTATTCGAAAGTTTGCACCAGACCAACCTCAAGTTGAAACCCAAAACGAAATGCCAACATGAAAACGCAGATGTGCTGTCCAGGAGGTCATGTCAGTTCAAATTGTGCCTGCAGCCTTAAAGAACCTTCTTCCAGTAACTCACTGTTTTGTCATCAGGCAGTCCAGTGTGATTTTGACATCGGACCTGGAAATGATGTTCCCTTCGTTGGGTAGGTGATTCCTATGGGACATGTTCGGTTCACTTAGTTTTGTTGTGGGAACGTGATATGTTGTGGCCACGAGATATTCATTCGTAGGAACTTGATAATATGTTGTGGCCACAAGATTGTTTTGTTGAGGTAATGACGTCCTTATGTCGTGGCCATGCTTTGAGATTACTATAATAGTAGTCCTATATACACCTTATGTAGCCCCACCCCTTTTCAAGGCTGAAAACACAGAGTGTCATGCATGCTTCAGTGTGTGTGGTAAATTAGACCACGCGCCTGGTGACCACCTGGTTATTGCTCTGTTACAGGATGTAGATGTGATATTGCGGGACAATGCTGGACGTGTGTGAGAGATAACGTTTTAAATCGCCAATAAGCTTTGTTAATTGTGAATGGCTCAGTGACTGGCATTCTATTTGCCCAGGTTCGAATCAAGAGATGCAGTGCCATTTTCTCTAGGGACTTATTTAGTCTACTAAATATAATTAACTGAATAACAGGCTAGTATAGTTAAAAATCACATTTTATACTAAAACAAATGTCCTTAAGTAGCAACTAGTTTTTCCTTTATTAGACTATGCAAACAATAAATGCGTTTTACTAGATTCAGCGAATCTCGAACGTGTATGTTTTTTGTTGGATCTGGCAAGTTAATCAGGATGGTCTTATCCAGGACATATCTAGAAGCAATCCTGGCTGGTGTAGCTATATTTAATGAGTTTTGATTAGGTCCACACTGGTTCCTTTGCTCTGTCCATGAAGTCATAATCAGCAGAAAAACCCCTCTCAACGAATGCATAGTTTGGATATTTTCTCGCTCTAGCTAGAACATGACGGCTGTGCAAATTGATTTTAAAACGCCAATCACATTTTTTAATATTATATTTCTTATTATGGTATTGTAATTTCAGGGAAGAAATAAAACAATACAGTCATAATTGAAATGCAGGACACTGATTACATATTGCAGGACGTGGGACAAAGCTCCCAATTTCGGGACTGTCCCCCATTTGTCACCCTAGTCTTAACTATTCCTTCACACAGAGACATGCAGAACATTCATCCATGTATATGAAATCATAGCGATTTATATGCTTTTTTGTACTGCAGCAGCATGTCTGTCTTGCTCATAGCTGCATGTTTTGCATGTTTTGGCAGTAACAAGTCCTGTACTTGCTCTGCAGCAGCAGCAGCAGCAATAACCAACAGCTACAGTGTAGCAGATCTATTCAGCCAAGACCAATCATATCAAACATTGCCATATCCATTACCATGCCAAACACTCAGAGAGTTGTCATAACAGAAATAAATGTAATAATACAAATAAAAGGCAGCAGCTTTTCAAAGGCAGCAAATAACATATGGCCTCAACTCTGTATAGCTACTCTTTGATATCCATTTTTATCAGGTATAGAATCACAAAGATAATTCCCCAAATACCATAAATGTTTTCATCCATATCTTATCTGAAATTCAACATGAAAGCAGGATCTCTTAATCTGATTATGAAGAGCATGCGCTAAATGTAGAAGAATCACATGACTGAGATGCTGACTATGTAGAGCATTCCATATTGATCACTTGTAAGGTACTGACATACCCTTAAATGGGTTTCTTAGAAGGCAGGAAGGGACAAGGCATCTAACTATTGGTTTGGAGCAGAGCCTACAGTATATGAAGACCTCCGATGCAAAAGCCTCTAAAAGCCACCTATGTCAAAAATGATATAATAATACTGAGTGAATGCTCTCCGCACATAGTATAACGTACATCAAATACTTTCACTTCAAACTCACTAAATCCCAGCCTCAGCCCATTCAGAAATGTTGGTACTTAGGTAGAAACCTATACATAGGAGCCTGATAAAAATGTGAATATTACAGAAAAACGTTAGACGGACTTAGAGGCTTTTGCATCTGAAGTCTTCATATGTTAAAAAACAAACAAAAAAACAACAAAAAAAAACAGTGGTGTAAATACATTTTTTAAAGTTGTTTATATGCCTATGTGGTGTTTTAATATGCTTTAAGACAAACCATGTGCAAATTCATAAGTCAACACCATTGCTGAGTATTTTCTCCTTAAAACTGCAGTGAACCAAAGACAGTATCAAAAACGTGGTTTGAAATCACCAGTGTTTCTTAGGTCAGAAGCTACCTTGTAACCAATCACGTCAACGTGTGAGCGGGCTTTAGCATATCATCATTACTATGCTGCGAAGCAGGGAAGGCTCAAGAGAAGCCAATATTTTTCTGTTGATATGAAAAATCGGATATTTTTAGCTATAGTGGGTGAATTATGTATATCAAGTGTAGCAACAATGACATCCGGCCAGCTGCTTTTCAAATTAAGTGGATCATGAGGGTGTCGAACACATCTTCTTTGTCCTTAGGAAGACAGCTCTGGTTATTATTATTCCCTACGGGGTAACTCACCAGCGCCAGGGTGACTGGAATCCCCCCCAGTTCAGCGTGAACTCCCCGTGACTTTATAGACTCGTGACATTCCAACGCACACACACAAACACACTCTGGACTTTGAAACAGAAACCCACTACAGAAAAGGACTTTTTACCCATAAAGTCACTCTTAAATTTACTAAATATATGTGTTAAGAGGTGTGTGTAAACCATAGGAAAGCATATATGTCCTACTGTAACATTAATAGAACTGCAAATGCCTATACTAATGCATAATAATGTATCTTTGCATTGCTACAACGTCTATATTCTATTTTTGATATCTCTGAAATCCTCTCCAGCTAACGGAGTTGAAGTTTATTAAAGATAAAAGTTTATTGAAGATATAGCAGAATGCAGTGATGCGCATTGTTTTATACATTTCATATGTCTGGAGCAAATCCTCTCAAGATAAATTCCCTCATGACTCATTCCAGTGGGCGTCGTCCACCGGACAAAGGAACCTTTTCCTTTCGAAATACTCTAAGATGATTCGTCCCCCACGGAAAAGGGGACGTGGGACACTGCTCACGGGACACTGATAAAAGTCCAAACTTTCAGTTTCTTCTCTTTCTCACCCCGCTCTCTCACCCTTCCTCCTCTTCTCCACGCGCAGCGCTTCTCCTCCCAACGGAACCAGCTGGACCAGGCCTTGCCTTGGCTTCTCCTCTGGGACGCATACCCTCGCGTCATGTAGAAGCTGCCGTTCTTTGCAACTAAGTTATATATATTTGCCTCTCCCTTCCCGGGAGATGAATCTTATTTTCTGGTAACGTTACATTCAGTGAGCCTTCTAAGCTTCCCGCGACACCGGAAGACGCAGCACAAAAAAGGACACCGTCCGCGCTTCCTGCCTCTCAGCATCACTCGAACAGAAAACAAACTTGCAAGTATATCTCTCTAAAAGCTGATTCCAGGTGCCTCTTGAAAATTAGGTTTCTGTCTGTAATAATTACCAGCTTTTCTTTCTCTCTCTCTCCTTATTTTCTCTCTTTCATTTTATTCACTCTGATCATGTTATCTCTTATGTTATTGTATGTTTAAATGTTTGTTCGTTTTATTGTTTGCATTTTTACGTACGTTTATATTTGTAGCTCATATAATCTCTCTAGTTTACATCTATTAAAATCCATTTATACTTTAACTGTCTCTGTGTTTGAAACCCCACCTTATAGAGTCAATGAAAAAAAAAAAGATCTAAGCTACACGCTCGATAGTATAGACTACTTTGAGTAGTTTTAATTCATAAACTCAGAAAGTTTTATGTTCGTGGCCAGAAGATAAACTTTCTTGGAGTTTGTAAACGGGATACCCCTTCTTAACTGTGATAATCTTACATTTATTCGCTGGACGAATGACTGATGACCAAACCAGTTACAGAACAAGGTAATCTCGAAAATTGATAAAGTAAATATATATATGCGATTTATTAATTATGACCATGAGTTATGATTAGTAATATTTCCAAAATTCCCTATATTCTTGAGCTAATTCGCATTGACCCAGAGTCAGATGTATTTACGTTACACAAGTATATTACGATGTTATGATGTACTATATGCCTTTCTCCAATGATGTTTCGAAGTTGTTCAAAGCACTTGTAAGGATGCTGATTTTCGGAAGGCAGCTGTCCGACTTTGAGATGCAGCAACATTATTACCTGTTTGCTAGCGTAGTCAAGCAAAAGGCTAGTTAAATTAATTACCGTTATGTGTCCGACGTTGTAGAGAGTGATACATAAAACGCATTACCATTCTGATACATCGACTAAACTAGCCTGGAGGCGGGGCTCTGCATATTCGTGCTTTTTTTTTTCATCCTCGTAATGCAGGAGAGAAATGACAATAAAAACTGCATGACATAACTTAAGATATGCTTTGAGGAGGTGTCCCTTCCAATCCATTCTTCTCACTTACTCTTTCTACTTTCTTCTGACCCGGAAGGTGTCTCTGAAAAAGAAAACAAAAATGTGTCCTTTATGTGTGTTGACACCTATGCTATAGTTACTACTTCCACATGTACATAGGTTCACACTTTAGATAATCAATCAAAAATCTTTGTCTGAGTCTGCAAACTCACAAAAAAGTATTACTTTGGACCTTTAGTATACCTAATTCAAAACTAAGTAAGTAAACTAAATAAGAAAATTTAATTTGAGAGCCATATTTTGAGAGCAGTAGGTCTGTGAAGTGCAATGCAAAATGTCATGAATGCGAGGTCATTGCAATGGAGATTTTGAATTTGAGCAAGCACATGAAAAAGTGTAAGCAAAAGTGGTTTGGCAAAGTGGGTAGTGTACATGATATAAAATTGAAAAATGGAAGACTTGTTAGGATCCATGTGCAGAGTTTAATAAAGGGCAGACAAGAGTCATACAACAGGTGAGAGTTCAATCCAGTGAGACAGTCCAACCAGGCAACCAAATCCAAGATATCTATTGCACAAGATCTAGGCTAAACTAAGTCTGTGCATTTGCAGTTTGGTGATTTCACCAGCAGGTGCTATCAAAGTGCATGTTTGGACTGCAGTGGAACTTAAATGTTATCCCTATGGTTAATACTTTAGGCATGATTTTGTGTATCAACAGACCAATATAATTATGGCTTTGTGAATATTGTTAATTATTAATTATTAGGGATGGGCATTTTTGCAAACTTTTCATTTCGAGTAGGGGTGAGCAGGGCACAACCTAACACTTTTTGACTTTCTCAGTTTGTGTAAATTCACTTAGGGTTCAGAGTATTTATTTTTTCCCACATTAATTTCACGTCTAGTACAATTATGTGGTTTTGTTTCATTAATACAGTGTAACTTTTTTTTTTTTTTTTGATTTATGCCGAAAGAATGGGGGCATGTTGTAACGTGAGGGGCACATTGTAACACGACCATATAACAACTTGAAATTTTATCTGATCTAATCAAAAAAATATACAAGACAAACTAAAATATTTTGTCAATAAAATACAAGTACTATCTTTTTCATATAAAATAATGGCATTTTTTTAATTAAAAAAAAATATATATATATATTTTTTGAGTTTGATAACAAACACCACAAAACACAACTATGCAGCATAGTTAAAAACGTAATAATAATTAATAATTTCAGAACATTGACTCTTAGGGCCCTATCTTACAAGCCCGATGCAAGTGTTTTTTGCTAGTTTCAGTCCGACGCAGTTATCATTTTCATGTCCTGTGCCACGTTGTTTAAATAGCAAATGCATTTGCGCCCATTTGTGCAGGTCTGAAAACGAGGTGTGTTCTGGCGCATTGTTGGCACGTTGCTATTTTGAGGCAACAGAAATAGACTGCGCCACTGACCAACTGAAACCTGGTCTAAAGTCATTGTCGCAATATATATATTTTTTTTGTTATTTAAAGAGCGCGTTAGTAATATGTGCCTATAGGCAGGTCCACAACGCACATACACTCTGCTTATTAAACACACAGGGACGCACAGCAGCACACAAACATGCCAAATATTTAAAATAAAATGATTACAATGTAAAATATTATTATTGTGTACATAAAGATATGGTGGAATCCGGCTTGTCCCGTAGATGGTCTGCTAGTGCACTTTTACCTCGCACACGAGCAGTTCCATTTATGCTCTGGAGACGGCTTCGGTCTTTCCACCATCAAATTCCGTCATGTAAATAGCGAATCTGACATGGCGCGAGCGCAACTGGCATTAAAAGGGAATGGGAGAGGAGACTCTGATTGGTCTGATTGTCTTTAAACTAGCAAAAGTGGATTCGGACACGCCCTGAATGAACTTGCGCCCTGCACTTTAGACCATGCGCTTAGATCGATAAAATAGGGCCCTTAGTCTTTATTCATCTTTTTCTCTTGGTTTCTCAATATAATTTATAAAAGTATAGAATATAATTGCATAGTTCTAATAGGGGCATGTTGTAACGCAGTGTTAGCCCACAACTGGGATTTAAACCCCCGATTTTGCAGGTTTTCCTACTTACAAAGCATGTAGAGGTCTGTAATTTCTATCATAGGTACACTTCAACTGTGAGAGACGGAATCTAAAACAAAAATCCAGAAAATCACATTGTATGATTTTTAAGTAATTAATTTGCATTTTATTGCATAACATAAGTATTTGATCACCTACCAACCAGTAAGAATTCCGGCTCTCACAGACCTGTTAGTTTTTCTTTAAGAAGCCCTCCTGTTCTCCACTCATTACCTGTATTAACTGCACTTGTTTGAACTCGTTACCTGTATAAAAGAAACCTGTCCACACACTCAATCAAACAGACTCCAACCTCTCCACAATGGCCAAGACCAGAGAGCTGAGTAAGGACATCAGGGATAAAATTGTAGACCTGCACAAGGCTGGGATGGGCTACAGGACAATAGGCAAGTAGCTTGGTGAGAAGGCAACAACTGTTGGCGCAATTATTAGAAAATGGAAGAAGTTCAAGATGACGGTCAATCTCCCTCGGTCTGGGGCACCATGCAAGATCTCACCTCGTGGGACATCAATGATCATGAGGAAGGTGAGGGATCAGCCCAGAACTACACAGCAGGACCTGGTCAATGACCTGAAGGGAGCTGGGACCACAGTCTCAAAGAAAACCATTAGTAACACACTACGCCGTCATGGATTAAAATCCTGCAGCGCACGTAAGGTCCCCCTGCTCAAGCCAGCACATGTCCAGGCCCGTCAAGTTTGCCAATGACCATCTGGATGATCCAGAGGAGGAATGGGAGAAGGTCATGTGGTCTGATGAGACAAAAATAGAGCTTTTTGGTCTAAACCCCACTCGCTGTGTTTGGAGGAAGAAGAAGGATGAGTACAACCCCAAGAACACCATCCCAACCGTGAAGCATGGAGGTGGAAACATCATTCTTTGGGGATGCTTTTCTGCAAAGGGGACGAGTTCACCGTATTGAGGGGAGGATGGATGGGGCCATGTATCGCGAGATCTTGGCCAACAACCTCCTTCCCTCAGTAAGAGCATTGAAGATGGGTCGTGGCTGGGTCTTCCAGCATGACAACGACCCGAAACACACAGCCAGGGCAACTAAGGAGTGGCTCCGTAAGAAGCATCTCAAGGTCCTGGAGTGGCCTAGCCAGTCTCCAGACCTGAACCCAATAGAAAATCTTTGGAGGGAGCTGAAAGTCCGTATTGCCCAGCGACAACCCCGAAACCTGAAGGATCTGGAGAAGGTCTGTATGGAGGAGTGGGCCAAAATCCCTGCTGCAGTGTGTGCAAACCTGGTCAAGAACTACAGGAAACGTATGATCTCTGTAATTGCAAACAAAGGTTTCTGTACCAAATATTAAGTTCTGCTTTTCTGATGTATCAAATACTTATGTCATGCAATAAAATGCAAATTAATTACTTAAAAATCATACAATGTGATTTTCTGGATTTTTGTTTTAGATTCCATCACTCACAGTTGAAGAGTACCTATGATACAAATTACAGACTTCTACATGCTTTGTAAGTGGGAAAACCTGCAAAATCAGCAGTGTATCAAATACTTGTTCTCCCCACTGTATGTGTGCACGACAGCTACTCACAACTAGTGTTGGGCGATATGCTTCATTTTCATATCATCCTATTGTCAGCCTGTGAGATCGGTGATACACGATAATATCGTGAGGGGGCGGGGCTTACTTATTTGATTATTAAAGGACCCCTATTATGAATTTTTGAAAATGACCTTTCATGTAGTGTGTAACATAGCTCTAAAGTGAATGAAAACATCCTGCAAAGTTTTAAATCTGAAAGTGCACCGTATATAAAGTTATTGTCTATAGTCGACTCTGAGTCAATGAAATGAATTGTTTTTCAAACGAGTCATAAGCCGTTTCGTTGTGACGTAAAGTTAAAACATTAGAATATTGCCCGCCCACTTATTGCGTGCGCAGACACCAGGGCAAACTTGAACCTCAAACCTGCAGCTGATTCCTGTAGATACTTGAGAGCATCATGTCGAGAAGACGGCACTGTGCTCTATAATGAGATGGTAAAGCCAGTTTTTTTTTTTTTTTCACTGCCCAAGGATGACCATGTGAAAAATCAGTGGTTAAAATTAATCTTTAACACGATACCACAGCAGTATAATTGCTGTGTTCCCTTTATTTCACTGACGACGGCTTCTCAAATCTCGGAGTTCAATGCAGGATTCGAAAACTGCTTGCTCTTGAAAGATGGTGTTCAAAATACTTAGTTTTGAGTTTTATATTGTGTAGGTCTCCTGCTAACTGGTTACTCACATTATTACTGTCTTAATGAAATACTTCTGCTAATCAGTTGTGGGCCACTATTACCTATAACTGTGTCTATTAATGCAGATCGTCTGTCGTTCTCACTACTTTGAGTAAATATTAAGCATGGAGCAAGATTTGTTTTACCAACATTTATGTTACATCAGTCATTCACATCAGTCATTCACGCTAGAGCTTGGCTAAAGTATTGCATACATGCACTGTTATTGATACACTTCCCACATGTTCACCGCAATAAATTAGAAAAATACTCTGTAAATAAATTAGTACAAGTAAAATAATAGGTTTGTTGATGGACATGCACTTAATGCTGATGGTGAGGAATTACAGTTGCAACATCTCATAATGTACCTCAAACTGAGTAGTGTATCACTGACAAACGTCCTGCTCGAGTCGTCCTTGTGATGGAGGTTTGGGTTGAATAACTAGTTCTTCCAGTGTTTCATCATTGGACTCGCGCTTGCATTGATATGGTAAAATCAATGTCATTGTTTGTTACTGTCTTTAGTTCCCTTTCGAGGCGGTAACTTCGACATTACGTTGTGTGACGTATATGGGAACTCCTCCCCTTCTCCACTTTTGCTGAAATCTTATAGGCTAACGGCTATACAGCTGGCCAATTGACGCGAATATGCAAATACTGGCAGGTCCGCGGGCAGTATAAATTGCATGGGCGCGACAATTACGTCAGAATATCTTTCTTCACGCTTAAATCATCGTGCTACAACTCATTACAGAATTCTAGTCATCGTAGAAGGTGCAATTAGAAGATCCTCACCTTTCTTCTCAGCATCCGATGGCTTCTACTTGTCGGATCTGTTCGGGCCCTATTGTACCGCCCGACACCCATCGGTTTTGTGTCGCCTGCTTGGGCCTCGCCCATGCCGAGGCGGCATTGATGGAGGATCCCACGTGCGCCCACTGTGCTGATCTGCCAGTGCGCGCCCTCCGAGCCAGGAGGGAATGGCTCGAGCAACAGCGGGGATTGGGCCCACTGCCGCCAGCGAGCCGCTGGTGGGCCCTTCCACGCCCAAGGACAAGGAGTTTGACGGCGTCAGCTTCACAGACGCGAGCAGCTTGCAGCTTGCCGTCCAAGCCATGCAGATTTACGGCCCACCAGGCGGATAAGGCCTACGGAGCGGCAGGGGAGGCAGCCTCAGCTCTCCATGCCATGGCTATACTCCAGGTATTCCAGGCAAAGCTGCTCCAGTCCCTGGATGGTGTCGCCTCTGTGGACGCTGACGTCATCCAGGATCTCCGCTCGGCAACGGACCTTGCGCTGATGGCCACCAAGCGCTCCGCGCAGGCCATTGGCCGCTCGATGGGGTTCCTGGTCGTCCTCAACAGGCACCTATGGCTCACATTAGCTGACCTGAAGGACGCGGACCGGAAGACGCTTCTGAATGCTCCGATTACTCCCTCCGGCCTCTTCGGTGACGCCGTGGAGTCTGTCACGGAGCGTTATTCGGAGACGCAGAAGCGTGCCAAGGCGATGAGCCCCGCACCGAGCCGGACGCTTGTGTTGGCCGCTGTCACAGTCTCGATCCCGTTCTACTTCGGCTTCTCGCCAGCCTGCTAGACAGCCCTCTGCGGCGCCCCGCACCGAGCCGGACGCTTGTGTTGGCCGGAACAGGCAGTGGCCGGGACCGGGGAAGAAGAGGCAGGGACAGAGAAGGAGCTCGCGACGCGAGAAGATCAGCGTGTCTTCCTCGGCATCCAAGCCGTCTTCCTGACAGAGCGGGCAAGAGGAAGAGAGAGCGCGCCGGAGGCTCCAGCCTAAACACGGCGCCGTTAGAAACAGCGACGGCAACAGAGCTAACGCGCCCGCTGTGTCACTTTCTGGATGCGTGGAAGGCTATCCCGGGGATTTCGCCGTGGGTACTGAGCATAATTCAGCACGGTTATTCTCTTCAGTTCAGACGCAGACCGCCCCGCTTCCACGGCGTGGTCCTGTCATTAACTTTGCCCCAAAACGCTCCCGTTCTGAGACAGGAAGTTCACAGTTTGCTCGAGAAAGGAGCGATAGAGCTTGTCCCTCCGAACGAGCAGGAGAGCGGATTCTACAGCCGTTACTTTGTAGTGTCAAAGAAGGATGGGGGACTCCGTCCGATCCTGGACCTGAGACCCATCAACAGAGCACTTCACAAGTTCAGAATGACAACGCTGAAGCAGATCCTGGCACAGGTTCGTCCCAGGGATTGGTTCGCTTCAGTGGATTTAAAGGACGCGTACTTTCATATCCAAATAGCGACGCGCCACAGGCGCTTCCTGAGGTTTGCTTTCGAAGCCACGGCTTATCAGTACTCAGTGCTCCCGTTCGGATTGGCTCTGGCTCCCCGCACCTTTTCGAAGTGTGTAGACGAGGTGCTTTCTCCCCTCAGATCGAGCGGAATGCGTATCCTGAATTATCTGGACGACTGGCTGATTCTAGCCCACTCAAAAGATGTGCTAATCGGTCATGTGGAAACGCTGCTTCGCCACCTGGTTACGCTGGGACTGTGTGTAAACATGCAGAAAAGCGTGCTCACACCGAGTCAGTCCATAACATATCTGGGTGAATGTTTGAACTCAGTGACGATGCAAGCCCGTCTCTCCCGAGAGCGCATGGAGTCAATTTCTTCGTCCCTGCGCCGTTTCAGACCGGGCAGGTCTGTGGGAATTTCAGAGGCTACTGGGACTGATGGCAGCAGCTTCTTCAGTGTGCCATCTGGGTCTGCTGCATATGCGGCCGCTGCTGTTTTGGCTGAAAACTCGAATCCCTCCGAGGGCGTGATCTTCCGGCCACAAGCGCATTACGGTTACTCACAGTTGCGTCCGCACTCTGAGACCGTGGAGAAACCCAGAGATGTTCAACTCAGGAGTCCCTCTGGGTATCGTGACACAACGCACCGTGGTCTCGACGGATGCATCAACCTCAGGCTGGGGAGCAGTGTGCTTGGGCATGCCTGCCTCAGGTCTGTGGTCAGAGTCGCAGAAAAAGTGGCACATAAATCGTCTGGACTTGAAGGCGGTATCTTTGGCCCTCGAAGCTTTTCGGTCGCAGTTGGAGCAGAAATATGTACTGATTCGAACCGACAACATGACTGTGGTTTCGTACATAAATCGCCAGGGCGGCGTGCACTCCAGAGCCCTGTTCAAACAGGCAGCGAGTCTCCTGCTGTGGGCAGACCGACACTTTCTCTCCATAAGAGTGCCGCACATCCCCGGTCTCCTGAACCGTGGAGCGGACATGCTTTCGAGGAATGGGATTCCTCAAGGAGAGTGGAGACTTCACCCTGGATCGGTTCAAATGATTTGGGATCGGTTCGGGAGGGCAGAAGTCGATCTGTTCGCCACGAGTGAGAACACGCACTGTCAGATGTTCTTCTCGCTGTCTCACTCCCCTCTGGCGGGGGATGCCCTGACATCGCGCTGGCCGGAAACCAGGCTTTACGCGTTCCCTCCGGTGAAGATTCTGCCTACGGTATTATGCAAAATCAGGGAGGAGAAAGCGTCTGTGATCCTCGTGGCCCCGAACTGGCTGAATCAGCCCTGGTTTGCGGACATGATGGAGTTATTGGTGGTCCCTCCATGGGAAATCCCCCTCAGGAGGGACTTGCTATCTCAAGCGAACGGCACGATATGGCATCCCAGCCCCGAGCTGTGGAACCTTCACGTGTGGCCGCTGCGGGGACTTTTAACGAGCGGGACACCCTGCATTCATGAGTGCTGAGCACTCTCTCCGAGGCGCGCGCGCGCCTTCTACCAGGCGTCTCTACGCTTTGAAATGGGGAGTTTTCTCGAAATGGTGCCAGGACGTCGGTGTCGACCCGGGTAGCTGTTCCGTGTCAGATGTTCTGCGCTTCCTTCAGCACAGAATGGATAAGGGGAGTTTGCCGTCCACGCTGAAGGTTTATGTGGCCGCTATTGCTGCCTTTCATTCCCCGGTTGACGGGCAGTCGATCGGTAAGCACACACTGGTGATCAGTTTTCTCAGGGGAGCTAGGAGATTATGTCCTTCACGGCCGCCTTCTGTGCCGCCGTGGGATTTAGCCCTGGTTTTGAGGACCCTGTCTCTACCACCGTTCGAGCCGCTAGCCTCGATCGCGATGGAGCTTTCCCTGAAGACGGCTTTACTCCTCGCTCTCGCTTCAGCGAAGCGCGTTGGTGACCTGCAGGCGTTCTCGGTGCATCTGTTTCGGACCGGGCGACTGCAGTGTCACTCTTCGGCGAGACTAGGCTACGTCCCGAAGTCCCTCAATACACTATTCAGAGCACAGGTTGTTTCCTTATCTGCTGAACCGTCAGCCTCGCATGACACTGACGCTCAGAGCGCTGTTTGTCCTGTCAGGGCTTTGCAGATGTATATGAATCGCTCGGCCGCCTTTCGTCAGTCGGACCAGCTGTTCGTGTGCTTTGGTGGATGTAACAAGGGACGTGGGGTTTCAAAGCAGAGGCTTGCTCACTGGGTTGTGGACGCTATTACTTTGGCTTATAGTTGCTAGGAGAAAGATTGTCCCCTTAACATCAAAGCTCATTCGACGAGGGCGATCGGCTCTTTGTGGGCCTGGTCTAGAGGTATGTCTATACAGGACTTATGTCTTGCTGCTGGCTGGTCTTCTCAGAACACATTTGCCAGGTTTTATAAGTTGGATGTACCCTCTGTAGCGTCTCAAGTGTTTTCGGTGAGTTGAGGTTTTCTCATGTGTTAAGTTTGCAGTAGTTACCTTATTGCTAACTCTGTGATTATGACTTATGAGCATATGTTTCTATGGCAGTAGTTTCACTGTTGCTAACTCTGTGTTATTCTTATACAGTTGTCACCGCTATGCCGTTGACACTTTGTTTACTCATGCTATTGTGTTGTGTCTGCCCTGAACTTCAGTGCAGCCTTCCTATTTCATTGCGTTGGGATATGCAAATTTTGACAAGGTGTAAGCAGGCGCGCTATTGGCCTATTTCCGCCTATCAGATGCAAGTATTCCTAGCTGTGCGGCTATTGGCTGTAGGAACTGTCTGTCTCGAGTGGTGTAGCTTGACTCTGTTTGGGTTACCTCACTGCTCTCATGGCGGGATTTTATACAGTTCCCATATACGTCACACACGACGTAATGTTGAAGTTACCGCCTCGAAAGGGAACGTCTCCGGTTACTATCGTAACCTCGGTTCCCTGAGAGGCGGGAACAAGACATTGCGTTAGCCGCCGTGCTCGCTTGTTCAGCTGTTCAGCGGAGATGTTTACGGTGTAGGAAGCCTCAGGACATCTGACGTTGTTATGACAATGGGCGTTTTTGTTTTCGAAGCACGCGCTCCGCGCTGTACGCGATAAACCAATCACAACAGACTGAGCTGTATGGCGACAAATCAATAATTAACGGACAAATGAAAATTAACGGAGCGCACAAATGAGGCTGGCGCACGCAGTAAATGACTTTCGCGAGAGGATAACAGATCTACACACGAGGAAACGGGAACTTGCGAGCTCATTCAAACCCTGCGCGTGCGCATGACATCTCCTCTGCACGCAACACAAGCCCTCGCGCGCGCACATGATCATTCCCCACGCTCTTGCGCTTGATCCCCTCTCGCCTGCTGCTTTTGCTCGCTCGAACACTTTTATTTTTGGCAGTCGAGGGGCGGGACTTACTGTTTTAATAACCTCAAATGTCATTGGTTACTTCCCCTTTTCCGGAAGTCAGTTGTGATTGGACGCCTGTCCAATGACCCGTAATTCACTTGACTTCAGACATATTTGTTTTATTTATTTATATTAATGTGTAATGTGATTTAATGCATTGGTAATATAGAATAGATTCTTACCAGATACTTTATTAACAGAAAGTCGTACTAGTGATTGCATTGTGTTGTTTAGAGATGTTTACTGACTGTAATGACGCATTTCCATGATTATTAGCATTGTAATACTACCAAAATTCTTATAAATGTTTACATTTTATATTTATAACTCTATGATTTGTATTATTGCCATTAAAATATCTAAAAGAAATTGGAGAAAAATGGGAATGCAAAGTCATATTTGCTGTAGTTCACCACTACATTACCACTATACTCCCTTTCACCACTATTAACGTTTACCCAACCAAAATTATATTGGATCTGAGAACGACAGAAATGTAAAAAGTGTCCATTAAATAGTTGTAAATATAACAAGGGCTTTGGATGAAAGATAAATTACTTGTTTATATCAATAAGCAAGAGTTTTTGTGTAAGCTTTTTGTTATCATCCTGTGTATTACTATTATGTCAATTTTGAGTGGTTCATTTTATTTTCTATTAAATGTAAAAGGGGTTCTGGCAGCATGAAGGCATTTTTATTTATTTATTTATTTAGATATTTTATGTTCAGATGGGGTGTAATCATTCATGCTGCGTACTGTACTTGCCTCATACTTTCTCTTATTAGGTTATTCGCTTACAAAAAGTTAGATGATTAAGATCACTATATAATGTTGTAATATCAACTTTGCTGGGTTTAAGCTGGGTTTAATTTAGAAGGATGTCCTGTTACTTTATCCACTACAGTAAAAGACCTGGGTGTTATACTAGACCGCAACTTGTCTTTCGAAAATCATATTTCATATGTTATAAGAACAGCCTTTTTCCACCTTAGAAACATTGCTAAGCTACGTAACATGCTATCTGTTTCTGATGCAGAAAAGTTAGTTCATGCATTCATGACCTCGAGACTAGATTACTGTAATGCTTTATTAGCTGGTTGTCCTGCATCCTCAATAAACAAGCTACAGTTAGTCCAAAATGCAGCTGCTAGAGTTCTTACTAGGTCAAGAAAATATGATCATATAACACCAATTCTATCATCTCTACACTGGTGTCTTTAGCCAAGCATTCACATAATACTTACTTTTTATACTACAGTTGAATCAGATCGAATGCATTAATATTATGAACAGCAGCTATGCTAATTATTTCCCATCTGCTTTTCTGTTGTTATCTCGCTAGTCTAGAATACAGTTCGTCAGCTCCAGTTTGTATCCAGCCTCTCATGGAAACTTCAGATGCCCCAACACCCGTGAAGAGACGACTCAATGCTGGCGATATGTTATGCCCTAAATTAATACATGATTAACTAACTGTAATTTTCTATGTACATTTCTGAAATGCACTTTCTGTAAAGCTGCTTTGAAACAATATGTATTGTGAAAAGCGCTATACAAATAAATTTGAATTGAATTGAATTGAATTAATAATTTGCTGGGTTTAATTTTGTTCCTCTGTATTCTGTAGCAAATTCTGAAAAGGCATTTGTAAGCTATAATTAATGCTGTGTACTGTATCTTAACTTGAGAAGCCAGAACCCCTTTTACATTTAATAGAAAATATAATGAACCATTTATATTACGTAAAAATAATAACCATGGAAATGCATCATTACAGTCTGTAAATATCTCTTAACAACACAATGCAATCACTAGTAAGACTTCCTGTAAATAAAGTATCTGGTAAGAATCTATTCTATATTAGCAATGCATTAAATCACATTAAACATTAATATAAATAAATAAAACAAATTAAGTGATGTCTCATGTCTGAAGTCAAGGACAGGTGTCCAATGACATTGTAACCAACTAGTGCAAAGTGCCCGTGCAACATCAGTTTTTGTCTGTGTTTTTAGTAATTGTTGGTTTGGTGTGTTTAAGTGCTCATTGTTACAATTAGACAACAAAAGTTCAGTGACATTTTTATTTGTTCATGGTAGAGAGCAAATACTGATACTGACATAATGATGCATTGGAGTATATATTTAGAGTGGATATTTGTGTTTTGTTAGTGCAGACTGGCTGTTCTTGAAGATTACATGTTATTATTGTGTCAGCACCTCTTTATAGACAACATTGCTCAGAAAGTGGCGCTTTTTGTTTTTTTCATCATCTTGAGCAAGAATACGAAGTCTGCTTGATCTGCCAACTCTGCTGGCTGCAACGTAGAATTGACCATGACTGAAGAAGTCTCTTGTGCAGAAGACACCAACACGTTGCAAAGACTGGCCTTGTGACTTATTCACTGTCATGGTAAAGCAGGGTCTCACCAGAAACTGCTTACGTCGCAGGGTGAATGGAAATATGTTGTCAGATGGGATGAGGATGATGCGTGGAATGAGTAATGTGTGTCCAGCATTGACACCGACCACAGAAGTCACAACCAAAAGATGAGGCAGGATTTGTTCAATGATGTATCTCGATCCATTGCAGTGTCCATTTTGTTAGTCGAAATTTCGAAGTAACGATCACCATTCCCACCTTTAAAGTGATGCGATGGGGAGGCATACCAGATGGGCAGAGGGTATTTAGAAACTCAGTTGGGTACATATGGTGACCCTCAGTTTCATTGAGCTCAATTGCAAATTCACCCTCTTCTGGAACCACAGGAATTTTCCCCTCACCAAGGTTCAAAAGGAATTTGGCAAAATCTGCTTCTGTTTGTTGATCTCCAGCAGCTTGAATGATCCTCATGTTTTCTGTTAGACGAAGAATCTCGACATTTTTCCATAGGTGTGAGCTCTTGAAACACCTCCCTATGATCTGGGTTTGGCAACCATGTGGGACAACAGTAAGGATTTGCCTCCAGTCACCGCTGAAAACCATTGTGATGCCACCAAATGGCTTGTCTGAACCTCTGAGCCACTGGAATGTACGATCTGCTGCTTCTAATGCACGGCGATCCATCATTGACACTTCATCCACAACCATGAGATGCGTCATTCTAAGGAGTGTTGCAGTGCTGTCATGTTCACTCATACTGCAAGTGGACTCGTTGGTGAGAATGAGAGGACATTTTGTCCTACTGTGAAAGGTTGTGCCTTTCGGCAGTAGGGTAGCTGCAATGCCACTTGCAGCTGTTGCAAGAGCTACTTTGCCCTGTGCATGCACTTTGTTAAGGATGTGGCACAATATGAATGTTTTCCCAGTTCCACCACTTGCATCAAGGGATATCATTTTTCCAAGTCCCTGTTCCACACTTTCCATCACTGTTTTGACAACTTTTTGCTGTTCGGCATTGAGGCTGTTTTCTGTGTTAGTAATGATAGTTTGAAGTTCCTCTATGTTGTTCTCAGTCTCATCCTGGATGATGCAGGGAATTTGACTCCGGACGTGAAGTGGATCAGGCTCAGGGAGGCCAAAGTTCCCATTTAAAGTAAAACCATGTCTTTCAACATGCTCCTTAAGGTCAAGTAGCACTTGAGTCACAATAAATTCATCTGGCTCATTCACATTGGCCCTGTGCATGAAATCTTCACACAGCACATGCTTGTGCCTTTCCCAGAACTGCAAGTGTTCCCCTCTAAGAACAAACATTAGCATGTTGGCGAATACCTCACGCAGTGCTGAGCCAAACGTCACATTTGCAGCCTCCTCCATAACAAAATCTACTTCTTGGTCATTGTCTACAATGCCTTGCGCAATGCAAGCTGCCAGATCCATGTGTCCATGACCACATCTCCAACTCGAGGTCTTTGAAGCATGTTGGCCCTGGCACGCGTTACAAAAGGATGCAGAGATAGAATAGTTCAGCAGTGTGAGGGTTGAAGGCAATCAATGGAATTCGTCCAACGGTGTCAGCCATGCGGTCATCGTGAGAACTCAGTCTTTTTTTCCGCAATTGAAATTTCTTCCGTGTGTATGTGAAGAGTTGAAACACATCTGGGTACACAATGTGTCGCATGTGTGGATGAAGAGACATTGCTTCAAAAAAGGCGGTCAGTGTGGTGGCAGGTGGCCCTGAGTCCAACAGGTTCTGGGCAGCGCCTTCATCATTGAACATGATGACCTGTTCATCCTCTATATGAATTGCAAGCATCTTTACTGGTGGCTGTTTCTGCTGAATGGGGAAGTCGTATATGCGCCAGTATCCCTCAGATGCAGTGATGTAACTCATAACGTGTCACCTCATCACGTCGTAGTATCTTACGGGTCTCATCATCAGGCACATCCAGTCTCACCATGTACTGATCAGGTCCCTTCTCCAAATATTTATACAGATATTTGACACTGGAGACAGCACACACAATTTCAACTTTAACCCCCTGAGGTCGACGGTATCGCCGGCGATACCAGCTCGCTTTTTTTTTATCAGTGTAAAAGAAACTCATAAATACTCTGTTGACTTTGATTTTCCATAGGAGTTTCATACATCAATCGATTCTGTTAAATGTGTATTATTTTTGTGTATACTCACAATAAAAACAAAGTGTTGTGCTTTTTGCCAAATAAAGAAAAATAAACACGAAGAGAGTTCTGCCTTCTCTCTGCCAGTGTAGTCCATTCTGAAACGCGCCCGAAAATGAACTGTAGCTCAGCGAATACTCAGTCAAACAGGCATACAGACACACAGGCATGAAGCTTGAATTCTCTTCTTTTAAATGAAGTAATTTATATAAAAAACAAATATTCCCATCTTGTGAAATCTGTATTAAAAGAGAGCGATTCCAGTCGATCTCATTAGAGCTAATTCAAATGTAATGTGACTCCACCCACGGAGAGCGTGCGCTATTCAAACGCAAATAGCTGAGGCAATCCAAGCGCAATCCTGTGAACGCCCCCATACAGCTCGAGAAAACTCACAAGTTTATTCAGATCATTACTTGTTTACACCGTCTTGCAGCGCTGTGAGGAATAATAATAATAGAAAATGTCCCTCAGAAGTGCAGGTATATGGAGGAGTGAGCTGAGGAATACTAGTAAGTTTTTTCCTTCTCACGTGAATTTCTTCACGTGGGTTTCTGTTTATGAATGAACGGCAGAGATGCGCGCTGTTTACCACAGCTGGCAAAGACAGTTTAAATTTAAATCGCGTGTGTGAATGAATGATGATGTTTTAGCAAACTGTATTGCTACACTGAGATGAGTAAAAATCGACTGAAATATGTTGAAATAAAATGTAGGCTATTTGTATAAGCAACGTATTAAACTGCAAATTAACAATATGCCCTAATATTTCATGAAAACAACGTTACAGTCAGGCGAAATATGAAAGACAACATTTTGTTTAGTAGATTTGGGTACAGTTTTTACTGTAGAATATACTGCCTCGTCAAATAAGCTTTTGTTTAGCAATTTCTATATATAAAATACTATTTTTGTCAAAAATAAAGTCATCAACTAAGATGTTAGCTGTTCCAATGTTGGCTATATTCAAACTAATGAATACATAGATAAAATGTAGGCCTATAATCTTTTTTTTTTTTACAAAGAAAGAGTACACTTGAAATATTGTTGAAATTGTAATTATTGTTGTAATTGTAACCTTTTTAATAAAATAGCAAAACATATTTACAAGATAGATGTAAGCAAAATCTTAAATGGTCAATATAAGTCTTCTTCTAAATATATCTTTTGTCCTTGCATTGTGGCTCAGTCAGTTTCACACCTGAATGAATGGCTAATTATTATGCAGAGTGGGTGGGACATTGTATTCTAAGGTGTAAACCACTCCTCGTTCACGCCCCCCTCGCATATTGGCTTTCCAAGCAAAACCTGTTTTACATCAATTTAAATCAATGTATGGTTTTATGTGAACGATAAAGCAGGACTATTTTCACATAATTTTGAAGAAAAAACTATAGGCGACGACATCCATTAGTCAAAAGTCTTATTGCCACATATTTAGTATGTGTTTTGTGGCCTTATTTCTGCAACTTTCATTTTTATTTTTTCCAATAACCACGCATAAACATTATTCTCTTAAAAATTCAAACATATACATGCATGTTGATCAGATATTTTGGTAGCCCTGTTTGTGCTATATAGAGTGAATTTACACCTTTGCCATTAACATGTTTATAAATAACTGAAAAAAGCACAAATGTCAGAGCATGTCAGAACACCTCCAGGGCCCAGAAAACAGCTCAGACTCCAGAGGGTTAATATGCACATTGTATCGGAGCAGGATGTACGGATTGTATGGCACAACCCATGTATTATTGACAGGTACATTGACGCCACCTCTGATGGTCTTAATGATGGGAGAACCAGGTGCTCCTTCTGTTCATCTTCGGTACAGTGGGTAGGAGTTGTCTGAAAAGCTTGTGTTCTGTCTCAATTGTTTGGGATAGTCTTTGGTGCACTTTTTGTCTACCATGCAGGGGCTGGCACTGTTCCATTGTCCACATGGACCGTGAATCATGTGTGATGTTACAATGCGATGTAGTTCCATATTTGTGTTTTTGTCAGGAATCTCTGCAGACACCACATGGTCAATATCGCTGGGAGTCCTGGGTTTGTCGCGAACTACCATGGTCATGAGCATGTGTATATGTGGAAGATGCCTCTTTTGTGTTTCCTTCACCATCACATATGCATCAATGTGTCCCAAGATGTCACGATTGCAGAGGTCTGTGAGGAGTGCTTCCACCTTCATATGAAATACTCGAGCAATGATGTCTGGTCTCTGATTGGTCTGTTGACCCTCAAAAAGTGATCCTGTGATTTCAGGCCAGTTTGGGTTGCAAGTGAAGGTGAGGAAGAAGTCAGGTTTTCCTTTGATTCGTACCAAGGCCATGGCATCTTGGAACTCCTTGGCGTACCATCGGGGTGATCCGTAAATTGTGGGTGGCAGGATGGTTAGGCGTCCAGGAATGATCTCAGTGTGACTATTCAGGGCATCAACAATGATTGTATACTTTTCAGCCTTGATAGACTTCTGGTTGTGGCGGATCCAGTTGAGGCGGTGTGACTCAATTTTTGCCATCATGTCACATACGTATTGCTGTGTCAGTCTCCCACCACGAAGCAGTAAATTGATGTTTTGAGCAATGTCACGCACTTGAAGATGGTAGCGGTAGAAGGATGTTGGTGTGATACCTGCCAGCCCAGTGTGGTATCCTTGGGAACCCTGAGGCAGAAGAAGCACATATGACAATGGGTCATATGCTGGATGCATGGCGTCAATTGTCTGAAGCCTTCCTCCTGTGACAGCCAGTTTCCCAAACTGCGGTGTAGTTGTTACTCCTGGAGCAATGGCAGCCACGCCACTATTCAGTGATGGAAGATTCACAGTGCCACGATGAAGGTCATGACGTTGTGTGCGAGCTGTTAGGACAATTTTCAGCACATTGGCATTGTCATTTTGGGTCACATACTCAATGGCTGACTTAAACTGTTGCACGTATGGATTGCACATGTGAATGGCCTCTTGCGTCCTCAGTAAAAAAATCTTCATTCAGATCTCTGTTTGAGACATGGGCTCGACGGTTTTCCAGCTCATGAGCAGGATCGTGGAAATAGATCTGAGCAAAGAGTGGTGTGTGACCTTGTTCAAGAAGGGGGCCGGCAATGTAATGATAAACTTTGCCTTGTATACGCACACCTGGGTTGAAGCCAGGCATAGCTACCTCTTTAATACCAATACTCGCCATTGCCAGCGCACTGTTGTATTGTTTTGCTTGCTTCACAAAACTTTGATCAAGGAAAAGGTCCTTAATAGCATCCGGAGGCTGTGGTGGGATTGAGCCAGGCTTGGGATTTGTGGCGTTATATGTAAGGTTAATCTTACCGGAGTTGCAGCAGAATCCTTTTCTCTCGTCTTTCCATACATAGGCACCACAATGTGAGCATGTAGGACATTCAAACAGTGAGGTCTTGCTCAGCATGTGCCTATAATCACCATGAAGTTCCTCTTGGAAGAAGTCTGTATCGTCACACCGGCCAAGGTTGCGATTGTCTTTTCATGCCTTTTCCAGACTGGCGAGACGCATCTTCTGATGGCACGTGGTATCCCTTGCTCGTCGTTCCTCTTGCTGCTGAGGGGTCTCCTCCTCTCTCAGAAGGTTGTGTCGTTGACAGTCATGCATCTGGCGATCCGCTCGTATCTCAGGTGTTTCCTTATCTCTCATGTTAGCATGGTGAGCAGCGTCGCTTGCCAGCCGAGCACGGCGTTCGTCGTCCGCCTCAGCTTCACGGAGCCTTTCCTGACGTGCTGCGTCACTTGCCAGCCGAGCATGGCGTTCGTCCTCTTCCTCAGCTTCACGGCGCCTTTTCAGCCGTGCAGCGTCACTTGCCAGCTGAGCACAGCATTATGTGCATGACGCATTGCCTTGCATATCCTTTCTCTGTTGGTACGACTATCTTTCGTCATATTAGCATCAGCAAAGGTGGTCTGCAAAAGATCAGATTCCCAGGATATGGGCAGAAATGTGGTATGAATATAATTAATTTGGCTGCTGTTCATAACTAATAGTTAATTTGAATTATAATAATTTATGCACATCAATGCACAGCCACAGAGACGAAAGAGAGTGATCATGAACAATAAGGCTGTGTGGCGTGAGCATGGCGTTTTCTATGTCTTTGCACACCAGAAACGTGTCTGACGCGGCGCTGCTGCTGCTAGGTGACGTACAATGAGGGCTATCTCGGGATTTGGATCACCCTTGTTCGACATATGGGGAGAGAGTTGTGGAAGGCCTATAATTCATGTTAAACATAAATATATAGCCTACTGATACAGCAAAGACTACGTCGGCAGTATTGACAAAATAGGCTACAGAATATTTCATTCTGTATTGACAGGTGCAATATTTGAATATCGATAATTATTATTATTTTATTTTTTAAATTACAACTATATCTGCATTTATGTCAAAACCTCCAAAAATCTAAATGTCATTTATTAATATGTATTCGTGTCAAAATGACATCTAAACATATTTTTCTATTCTATTTTGCCTGGAAACGCTTCCAACACGCTTGCGTGTCGCGTGAAAAATAGGCGTTGGTTCTATTTCTATATGCACATGTACGGCTAGACGTGCGTGTCACGCAGGCAGTGTGCAAGCTCTAACCGCCGGCCTAAAGTAACAGCTGATGGGGATTTGCCGTCACAATCGGTAAGAGGATAGTTAACCTCGTTTAAGCCTGCATAGCCTAGAGCTATCCTGTTGAATTGGCAGGGCAACTATTTAACATATTAAACATCACATAGTTACAGGCTAACTTCAGCGCATGACACAGTAATATATTAGCATTTACTACAAATGATGGCCGTTAAAGAGACTTAGCATAGGCTACTGTAACAGTACAGTAGCGATAATGTTAAGCGCACCAGAATAAATAATATATTAAGGAGTAAACAGCGTAGCTTTAAATAAACATACTAAGAAGTAAACAGCGTGACTTACAGATTCAGTTAACATCCAGAGATTGTTTGTTTATTGTTTATTTTAAACCACAACCCATAATGTCAGAATGTAGATTCAGTTAACATCCAGAGATTGTTGTTTATTGTTTATTTTTAAATCACAACCCATAATGTCAGAATGTTTATTTTTAAACCACAACCTTCTAAAAATGTATACAATATATTCTAATAATATATTTAACGATATCTTTAGCATTTCTAATCCAAACAACGTTAAACTTGGCACTGCACTTACTCGTGCCCATAGCGAGACACCTGTCAAGTTTGAAATACATCGGACTAACGGTTCGAGAGATATGCGAATAACAGACAGACAGACACACAGACAGACAGACAGACGTTTCTGTAATTTATAGATAGATGACATTTGAGGTTATTAAAACAGTAAGTCTCGCCCCTCGACTGCCGAAAATAAAATTGTTTGAGCGAGCAAAAGCAGCAGGCGAGAGGATATCAAGCACGAGAGCGTGGGGAATGATCATGCGCGCACGCGAGGGCTTGTATTGCGTGCATAGGAGATGTCATGCGAGCGCGCAGGGTTTGAATGAGCTCGCAAATTCCCGTTTCCTCGCGTATAGATCTGTTATCCTCTCGCGAAAGTCATTTACTGCACGCACCAGCATCAGTTGTGCGCTTCGTTAATTTTGTCATTGATTTTCCGCCATAGAGCTGTCTGGCCAATCAGAGCAGAGTAGTTCGCGGAAAGGAGGGATTTAGAGAGATTGATTCATTTGACGAGTTGTTTGAGAATCATTGAAAATATGGTGATGTGCAAATGTATATTATGAGGAAATAATTATTATTATTTTTTTTACCTTTGATGCATGTAATGTGCATGTAAACGTGCTTATTCCCTTAAAGTGAAAGCAGAAAAGGACTGTGCTTTCGGCATCTGTCGCTGCATTAACACCACATTCACTCAAAGACGACGATGGCGGTATAGCAAAAATATACCGGTATATCTTAATTTACTGGCTTAATATTTGTTCGTGGTTAGTCATTAGGCCTATATCATTTTAGTGATATTATTATTATTAATATTTTGTAATTGTAGGCCTATTGTTTTTAGTGTTATTAGTGTCATTAAATGTTTTGTTAATGTGCTATGGAAACAAAATACTGACGAACAACGATGCCGTTTTCATCTTGGATCTGTATAAAAATGATGTGTCTGTTAAAACAAGCACTCTTGACAATTTGTGAAAGGATCACCTTGCAATTCAATTTTGATGTGGGATGTATTTTTTTAGTCTGTTTTACAAACATACGCGCGTGTGTTACAACACAGAAGGGGCAGACACACGGATAAGGTAATGAGAGTATTTATTTACAACCAGCAGAAAGATCGACAGTGCAGATGAAGGTGAGTGGATCTGAAGTAGTCCCGATGAAGATGACTCAGTTTGTCTTTCTTGCAGATGGGGAACGGAAGGAGATTACCAGAACCGGAGAGGACACAGGAGAACACAGGAGACGAGGACCCACGAGGAAGACTGGGAGACTGGGAGAGATGACCACGGAACAGGTAAGTAGTTGAGGAGTCCTGGAGGTAAGCATGGAGATAGTGTCTAGATGCAAACGATACCGGACAATGAGTGAGAGTGAGAGCGGGGTTTAAGTGCTGGAGGTGAATGATGAACTGATGATGTGCAGGTGTGTGTGATCAGTATTCGGGAGAGGAGGTGCGCCGTGATTGAGTGAGGGTGGAGTCTGGCGTGATTGTAACATTACCCCCCCCCTCCACGGCCCGCTCCTGAGGGCCGAGGACCCCAACGTCGTGGCGGTCGGCCTCTTCCCCGGGGTGCGGGTCTTTCCGGATGAGTGGCATGGAACTGATCGAGCAGGTTGGGATCAAGTATATCGTTTCTGGGTACCCATGAACGTTCCTCGGGACCATAGCCCTCCCAATCCACGAGGTACTCTAGAAGACCACCACGACGCCGGGAGTCCAAGATCTCATGAACCTGGTAGGTAGCACCGTCTTCTAGGATGAGTGGAAGGGGAGGTTCCGCCGCTGCGCCAGACTCTGAGGGAACAGAAACAGAGGGATGGTGAGGTTTCAACAAGGAGACATGGAAGGTAGGATGAATCCTGTACTGTGGTGGCAATTGGAGTTGATACGTGACAGGGTTGATCTGCTTCACGATGGTGAAGGGGCCAATGAACCTGGGACTCAGCTTTCGGCAAGGCAGACGTAACCTGATGTCCCTAGTGGACAGCCAGACCTTCTGACCTGGTTGGTACGAAGGGGCGTCAGAGCGACGAAGGTCGGCTGTCATCCTACGTCTGCGCAATGCCCGTTGCAGATGGTGGTGCGCTGCGTCCCAAACCCTCTCACTCTCTCGGAACCAGTAGTCAACTGCAGGAACATCCGAAGGTTCCCCAGTCCAGGGGAACAATGGAGGTTGGTAACCGAGCACGCACTGGAAGGGAGTGAGTCCAGTGGTAGGTTGCCGTAGAGAATTCTGTGCGTACTCGGCCCAACCCAGGAACTGGTTCCAAGAGTTCTGGTGGCCATGATCTCTTGAATCTTCCGTTCTGTCTGCCCGTTCGACTGCGGATGGTAACCAGAGGAAAGGCTAACGGTCACACCTAGGAGCGAGAAGAACGCCTTCCATACCCTGGAGATGAACTGAGGTCCCCTATCAGACACAATGTCTTCTGGAATTCCATAAACTCTGAAGATGTGGTTGAACATCAGCTCGGCAGTCTGTATGGCAGTGGGAAGTCCCTTTAGGGGAAGTAGACGACATGACTTGGAGAATCTGTCGATGATTACTAGGATGCAGGTACAGTCATCTGAAGCAGGTAAGTCCGTTATGAAATCAACTCCTAGGTGTGACCAGGGTCTGTTGGGAACGGGCAGAGGATGTAGTTTGCCAGATGGAAGATGGCGAGGGCTCTTCGAGATGGCGCAATCCTTGCAACCTCTCACGTACCTTCTGACGTCCGCTGCCATGTTAGGCCACCAGAAGCGTTCTTTTAGCAGCGAGAGGGTCTCATTGACCCCCGGGTGGCCAGTGCCCAGTGACGTATGAGAAGGGTGGATGAGAGGGATGCGCCGTGTCCGGGTAATGTAGGTCAATCCTGGTGGGCAACCCGGTGGAGTGTTGGTGGAGACATTGGAGGAGGGCAAGGTTTCCTCAGACCAGGTGATGGGACTTACAAACAGTCTTTCGGGCAGGATAGGTTCAGACTCTTTTGTAATCTCTTCAGGACTATGGAGACGGGATAAAGCGTCCGCCTTGACATTCTTGGAACCAGGGATGTAGGAGATGGTAAAGTTAAACCGGGTAAAGAACAATGCCCATCTTGCTTGTCGTGGATTTAATCTCTTGGCGTCTCTGAGATACTGTAGATTCTTATGATCCGTCAACACCACGAATGGATGTTGTGCACCCTCCAACCAATGTCTCCACTCCTCAAGAGCCAGCTTGACGGCTAACAGCTCCCTGTTGCCGATGTCGTAATTGACCTCCGCCGGGTTGAGTTTGCGGGAGAAGAAGGCGCATGGATGAAGTCTACTTGGATTCCCCTGCTGCTGTGACAAAATCACTCCCACTCCTGTGGTTGAAGCATCGACTTCCACGACGAAGGGCCTTTCAGGATCTGGATGAATCAAGAGAGGAGCGGAGATGAAGGCTTCCTTGAGGGACTCAAAGGCTTGAGTGGTAATAGGTGTCCAGGACAGAGACTTGGGCTTGTTACGTAGGAGGTGAGTTAGTGGACTGGAGATGGTACTGTAATTCTGGATGAAACGGCGGTAGAAGTTGGAGAATCCGAGGAATCGTTGGAGTTCTTTGATGGTGGTAGGTATGGGCCAGCTGCGGATGGCCTCCACCTTCCCCTCGTCCATCCGTATGCCACTGCTATCGATGTTATATCCAAGGAACTGCACTGAGGGTTGGTGGAAGGAACACTTCTCGGCCTTCAAGAACAGCTGGAAATCCCTCAGGCGTTTCAGGACCTCCGCAACGTGGTGGCGATGTTCTGCCATACTCCGGGAGTAAATCAGGATATCGTCAATGTAGACCAGAACTGACTTGTGGAGGAACTCCCGGAGTACTTCATGGATGAAGTCCTGGAATACGGAGGGGGCGTTGGCCAATCCATAAGGCATGACGAGATACTCATAGTGTCCAGTAGGGGTCACAAAGGCCGTCTTCCATTCGTCCCCCTCACGTATCCGGATGAGATTGTATGCGCTGCGGAGGTCCAACTTGGAGAAAACAGTGGCACCTCAGAGATGTTCCAGTGCAGCGGGGACGAGAGGAAGGGGATAGCGGAACTTGATGGTGATTCGGTTGAGTGCACGGTAATCAATACAGGGCCGCAAGCCTCCATCCTTCTTTGCCACAAAAAAGAAACTGGAAGCAGCAGGGGACGTTGACGGACGGATGTAACCTTGCTCCAGGGCCTCCTTGATGTACTCCTCCATGGCCTTCTCCTCCGGCAGTGACAGAGAGTAAATCTTACCACGGGGCACTGGCTCACCCTGAAGCAGATCGATGGCACAGTCCCATGGCCTATGTGGAGGCAGCTTGGAGGCTCGCTGGGGACAGAAGACATCACTGAAGTGGGCATAACAGGGAGGAACATCCACGGAACGTTTCTCCACTGGACTTTCGATGGAAGTAGAGCAAAGGTGTAACTTCTTGGAACGTGGAGTTGTTGGAATCGGAAGTGCAGGAAAACAGCTCGGGAAACAGCTACTGCCCCACTTCAGGATTTCTCCTGTCCTCCAGGAGATGATGGGGTTGTGCTGCTCCAACCAAGGGCGCCCTAGAATCACATCAGCGGTGGATTCCTCCAGAACCAGTAGATGTTGTTGTTCCACATGTAAAGCTCCCACTTGAAGTTGAACGGGTCCAGCACTGAGACTCACCCATCTCCGACTGAGAGGTTTGCCAGTTACCGAGTTGATCTGGTAGACGGATTTCGTGGCAGTGGATTTGAGCTTGAGCTGACGGCAGAGGGTGCCGGAGATGAAATTGCCTGCAGAGCCTGAGTCGAGTAGAGCGCGGACTGGAATGACAAGATCGGCAGTAATTAGTTCTACTAGAGTAGTGAGAGGCTTCATCTTTTCGATAGTAGGAACTATTGCACTCACCATGGGACGAGGTGGACGAATGGGACATCTTGAGATGTAATGTTCAGCGGAACCACAATGCAGGCATAGATGCTGTGTTATCCGTCTCTGACGTTCAGTGCGTGATAACCGTGCACTATCCAGCTGCATACGCTCGTGGACTGGTTCTGGAGGGCTGATGGACTCAGGTCGGCGGAGGAATGGAAGTGTGAGCGGCTGGTCTGGGTGCTCCTCGAGACACGACTGCATACGAGTGGCGAAGCGTGTAGAGAGTTGGATGAAGCGTTCAAGCCCGATGGAATCCTCGTATGCAGCGAGATGCAACCGCACTCGAGGATTTAACCCTTGACGATATGTGGTGATCAGGGCTTGTTCATTCCACCCACTAGCAGCAGCTAAAGTACGGAAATGTAGGGCATAGTCACTCACAGACATATTATTCTGCTTCAACTGATACAGTCGTTCTCCTATTGACGAATCCCAGATGGGCGTTCCGAAAACTTCTCTGAAGTGAGTGAAGAAACTGGAGATCGACTGAACAATGTCACTCTTCTGTGACCAGAGAGATTCGGCCCAACGGAGCGCTTTACCGTTCATCTGTGAGATTACAAACGCTACCTTTGAGAGGTCAGTCGGATATAAATGCGGTTGCATCTCCCAGACCAGCGAACATTGCAAGATGAATCCGTTGCAATCCTCCGCCGATCCTGAGAAGGGCGCTGGTCGGGCGCTGGTCGGGCCATGGGACTGGCAATTACCGGTGGTGAAGAAGTGACGATGTTTGCGGAAGTGGATGCAAGTGGTGGCGCTGATGGAACCGGGGGAAGTGCCTGACGAAGATCATCCACGATGTCATCAAAGGGATCAGAAGTGCTCATGCTGGCGTGTGTTGTGTTGGTCCGGTATTCTGTTACAACACAGAAGGGGCAGACACACGGATAAGGTAATGAGAGTATTTATTTACAACCAGCAGAAAGATCGACAGTGCAGATGAAGGTGAGTGGATCTGAAGTAGTCCCGATGAAGATGACTTGAGTGACTCAGTTTGTCTTTCTTGCAGATGGGGAACGGAAGGAGATTACCAGAACCAGAGAGGACACAGGAGAACACAGGAGACGAGGACCCACGAGGAAGACTGGGAGACTGGGAGAGATGACCACGGAACTGGTAAGTAGTTGAGGAGTCCTGGAGGTAAGCATGGAAATAGTGTCTAGATGCAAACGATACCGGACAATGAGTGAGAGTGAGAGCGGGGTTTAAGTGCAGGAGGTGAATGATGAACTGATGATGTGCAGGTGTGTGTGATCAGTATTCGGGAGAGGAGGTGCGCCGTGATTGAGTGAGGGTGGAGTCTGGCGTGATTGTAACAGCGTGTAAGTGATGTCGCTATGAATTTAGGCAAGGCATTAGTTCCTAAAATTAATTAAATAACAATACTAGCTTAACCCTCTGGGGACCAAGCTGTTTTTGGGGTCCTTGAGATGTTCTGACATGCCTTGACATTTGTGCTTTTTTCAGTTATTTATAAACATGTTAATGGCAAAGGTGTAAATTCACTCTATATAGCACAAACAGGGCTACCATAATATGCGAGCAACGTGTATGTAGATGTTTGTATTTTTAAGAGAATAATGTTTATGCGTGGTTATTGAAAAAAATTAAAATGAAAGTTGCTGAATTAAGACCACAAAACACATATTAAATATGTGTCCACAAGACTTTTGACTAATTGATGTTGTCCCTTTGAGTTCTAGCTTCAAAATGATGTAAAAATAGTCTTGCTTTATCGTTCACAAAAAAAAATACATTGATTTAAATGGTGTGAAACAGGTTTTGCTTGGAAAGCCAATATGCAAGGGGGAGGAGTAGTTTACACCTTAGATTATGAATGCCCCACCCACTCTGTATAATGAGCCATTCACTCAGGTGTGAAACTGACTGAGCCACAATGCAAGGACAAAAGATGTATTTAGAAGAAGACTTATATTGACCATTTAAGATTTCGCTTACATCTCTCTTGTAAATATGTTTTGCTATTTTATTCAAAATGTTACAATTACAACAATAATTACAATTTCAACAATATTTCAAGTGTACTCTTTCTTTGTAAAAAAAAAAAAAAAAAAAGATTATAGGCCTACATTTTATCATATGTATTCATTAGTTTGAATATAGCCAACATTGGAACATCTAACATCTTAGTCTATGAATTTATTTTTGACAAAAATAGTATTTTTTTGCAGTTTAATACGTTGCTTATACAAATACATTTTATTTCAACATATTCCAGTCGATTTTTACTCATCTCAGTAGGCTATAGCAAAGCAGTTTATTCTTTCACACACAGACGCGTGATTCATATTTAGGCTAAACAGTCTTTACAAATATGTCCCCTTCATTCATCTCACAGAAAGGCGAGTCATATTATAGAAATGTGATTCATCTTTTTGCGGTTTACATAGGCCTACACTAAAGTTATTCCATAACGTTATTCCACACGTGAGAAAAGAAAACAGCCTACCTCACTCCTCAGCGGAATCTGCTCCTCATTTCAGGAGATATTGCTCCTCATCAGCACTGTTCTGAGGAATATTTTCTCCATAAGGTAGGCTATAATGTCTCACTCGCGAGGAGTCGCGACGCGCTTTGTTTACAGCTGATGTGGGCGTTTCACAGCTCTGAAATAGTTCTCAGAATTTGCGTTTGAATAGCACGCGCTCTCCGGGGAGTGGTCACATTACTGTGAATGAGCTCCTAATGAGCTCGACAGGAGTCGCTCTCTTTTTATACAGATTACAGAAGCTGAGAATATTTGTTTTTTATATAAATGACTTCATTTAAAAGATGCGATCTCAAGCTTTATGCCCGTGGGTCTGTTTGCCTGTTTGACTGAATTTTCGCGGAGTTATAGATCATTTTCGAACGCGTTTCAAATGGGAGTTTACTGACAGAGAGAAGGCAGAAATCGCATCATGTTAATTTTTCTTTATTTGTCAAAAAGCAAAACACTTTATTTTTATTGTGAGTATACAGAAAAAAAATAGAAACTGAACAGGATCGATTGATGTATTACACGAAAATGAAAGATCAAAATTAACAGAGCATTTAGTGTTTATTTTCATTGCTAAAAAAAAAAACGAGCAAAACGCGCGGGCGCGTTTGTGGTCCCCAGAGGGTTAATAATAATAATAATATTAATAATAATAATAATTGAATACATAGAAAACGAGCCAATTATCGTATTGATATCGTCAAAGGCATCTGCCATCAGCGATAACTATGACTATCGTCGATACACGATACTACTGTCTATTGGCACAACCCTGCTCACAACCTAAGCACAAGCTCACCTGTTCACCACAATGGTAACCAATTTTTTAATCATGTTCTACAAACTCTTTTAAATGTTCAAAATAACTAATCATTTAACACTTAAACTCTAACAAGTCTTTCCATTTTCTTAAAAACACAGAAAACGTCTCGGGTTACGACTGTAACCCTTGTTCCCTTTCGAGGGAACTCGCACTTCGTTGATGACAGCACTTTGGGGAACGAGTACCCACTATGCCACAACGAGCCCTGCCTGTTCCAGTGTGAAGCTCGCACAGGCACACTTAGGATGAGAACAGTACAGTGCCTGACGTAGAAGGAATGTCCAGGCTATAGAATCTGATAAAAGTATGAGGGGTGGCCCATCCTGCTGCATCGCACACTTCTAGGATGACTCTAGAGGACACCATGCCTCTGGTTGAATGAGCCCTGGCGGCCAAAGGTGAAGGCAAGCTGCGCACCTAATAGGCCATAGAGATAGCCTGAATGATCCAGTTAATGATGGTCTGTTTCTATGCAGGAAGCCCCTTCTTAGGCGACCCGAAACACACCAGCAACTGAGGAGCGTGGACAGCCACAATGGCAGCCACGTACACCTTGAGTGTGGACGGGGTAAGACCAGCCGAGAAACAATCTTGGAGGAATTTTAGCACTGAAGCCACCGGGCAGTTAACTGGGTCCACCTCATGCTCTCTACCAAACGGTGAAAACATTCCATTTTAGGCCATACAATTTCCTTGTGGAGGGAGCTCTAGAGCTGAGTATGGTCTCGACTACTACTGACAGGCCAGCCTCTTGGTACTGTGCCGCCTCACAGGCCAGACCCACAGTTTCTATAGTTCTGGCTAAGGGTGAAATATGTGTATATATATATATATATATATATATATGAATGGATCCACGTCCACTGGGCCGAACCTCTCGCATATCTACTTCACCACCTTCACCACCTCAATTCTCCGGGCCTCAGCCCCTGCCTCGACAGGATGTCTCCTCCCTGATTCTGGTCTCCTGGGATGTATGTTGCTCTGAGAGACAACAGTCTCCCCTGGGCAAGGCCGCATTAACAATAGGGCTAGGCGGGGCTAAAGCCCTGGGGCCCGAGCAAGGAGGAGGCCCATGATTGGCTATGGAGCTGATTGACTAGCCATCGGTAACGCTGATTGCCAAAGCCTCACCACGTTGTCGGACAAAATTGCGGATTCGGCGCTATGATTGGTCCGATAGCCTGTCGATCAAACAGCTGTCGTGGGCAGCAGGGCAGGGTAAATCAGGTGATCGCTGCCTGCGCTTTATTAGAATATACGCATCCACCAGTCAATCGCCTCCACTTTTCACTTCATTCTAGTATATTCTGAAAATTGGCATGCAAAGAACAGTCTTCGTCTTCGATGTAAAAATGTCATCTAATCAAAAAAAATGTGAGAGTGGGGCTCAAAAAAGTAAATTTTTTAAAGACAGCAGAGGAAACATGAACTACTCAGTAAAATCCCCAAGCTATCTGGTTATTTTATTAAAGCTGATGATCACGGAGTGGTGGAAGTTGTGGAACAGCAAGTGGGCCGGGCACATGATGGAGCAGATAAAAACACAGCGTCATCGACCCCACCAATTTTCGGTAAGTTTGATTATTAACTTGATGGATGTATTATATTGCTTTTTGTGTTTGATCAAACTCTATATTCTCTGGCGATAATATAACCCAGTAGAAATGTCAATCGTGCTACGCCATCACGATTCATGATGTAAGCTTATCATTTAAACACGTTTTTAAGCATTGTGGTTCAAATACAAATGATTTTAAACCACTCAGGCACATTAAGCAGCTGGGGATAATTCATTTTGGTAAGTGCTCGTTTTGAGACCATGGTGAACTTGAGACGGTTTTGCACAGTGCACTTGAGTTCAGACCCCGAGGTCTTAAAGTGACAGCAGCTGCTAATAAAGCTGCTGTTGACATTTGTGTCAATAATGTTAATCAAACATCAGAAATAAAGTAATTTACTGCCCTTGACTAAATCACTTTTGTAAAATGAATAAGAATGAATGTATATTGAATTTATATTGAAAACTATGAATTGTACATTTGATTACTTTATACAATATAATATTATTCAGTGCTTTAAGTTTTTCAAGTAGGTCGATTTCTGGTAACCCTTCCTTTTACAGTCCCCTAATTACTAGGAATTTACCTGGTAAATATATGGTAAGTTATAGTTGGTTTTTGGTAATTACCACAGGTAACAAGTATGTAAATGCAGAGAAACTACAAACTAATTACTAAGTATTTACCTGGTAAGCATATGGTAAATTATAGTATTTTAGTGTGTAATTACTTAAGGTGATTAGTATGCAATTACAGAGAAACTACCAGGGAAAAAAACACCACTGTTAAATATCAACTCAACAAAGTACTGTGTACTTGTTACCTGTTTAGGTTGGTAATAACTCAGATTTAATTGTGTACTTCCTCAGAATGTAGGCAGCCAATTTTTAGAAACACCTCCAGTATTACCCATCAATTCAAGTTAGGTGTGTAGTTATCCTAGGGTTATGTTGGTAACAGTCCATGTTTATTTATTACTACCTTGAAATTAAGATGGTAGTTTCCAATAAATTACTTTGTCTTACATAGTTGTTGTTCATTGTTACACCCATTTATAGAGGGTTTATCAAATAATTTACCTTACACTTACCTGGTAACTACCCCGTAGGAACAGTTTTCCATAATGTCATGGTACATCTTAAATACTGGGTATGTTCTTGCAGATGTTTTTACAATTTACTCTGTAAGTAAAGTGCAACTGTACTGTAAAATGAAGCCTTGTTTATTTCCATGGAATTACTGGGATCTTGCCCTATAACCTGATCATTCCCTTTTCCATAGTCACATTTTTTTTTACCTTGTATGTCCTGCAATGTTACCAAGGAAAACATGACAATTTACTCGGTAAGTAAAGTGTAACTGTACTGTAAAATGAAGCCTTGTTTATTTCCATGGAATTACTGGGATCTTACCCTATAACCTGATAATTCCCTTTTCCATAGTCACATTTTTTTACCTCGTATGTCCTGCAACGTTACCAAGGAAAACATGACAATTTACTCAGTAAGTAAAGTGCAACTGTACTGTAAAAGGAAGCCTTGTTTATTTCTATTGTATTACCATACTCTTACCACATCCTTTGCTGCTTAAACATTTTTGAAATCACAAACTTTTACCATGTGTGTTCTGCAACTTAACTAAAACATTCCAGCCTGGTCTCATTAATAAGTAGTATTAATACGTAATTTTCAAAGATAGAAAACTACATAGGCTACAATTATGAAGAAAAACAACATACGTGTAATCACAATAATTTATTTATTGCGAAAATGTCAAAACCGGTACCAAAAGTCGTTCACATGACGATGTGTTGCAGTCACAGTCCTCTCTCTCAGTATATAATAGTTTTGAATGAGGTACAGAGCATAATTTAAGTTATTAATCCATGAAAATGTTAATCCGGCTTCCCTCTGTGTGAATGCGCGCGCGCTTCTCCATTTCAAATGTAGTTTACGACTGAAATACGGATGTTGCAATCTGTGAGGAACATGGACGAACAGGCCCACATAGCAAAATTTGTCTGGCCCACCTCTGGGCCTCATCCTTGCTTCAATTCTGGCCCAGTTCTGGCTGGGTCCCCGGCCCAAAACTGGCGCAATACACTGAAAACGGACTCAAACAACTTCCTCTGGCCCAGATGTGGCCCACACCCTGTAAAATGACTCTTATTTATTGATATGGCCCAGGTCTGGCCCAGGCACTGTAAGACAGAACTGGCTGAGAGTCGGCTGGGTCCCCGGGCCAGATGTGGCCCACACCCTGTAAAATGACTCTTATTTATTGATATGGCCCAGGTCTGGCCCAGGCACTGTAAGACAGATCTGGCTGAGAGTCGGCTGGGTCCCCGGGCCAGATGTGGCCCAGAAACTGGCAGTGAAACACAAATTCAACCATTTAAAAAGATTAAGGGTTTTTATTATAAAATTAACAAATCCACTTTAACATAAGCATGTATTAACAATGAACAAATACACTATTAACATTTATTTACAACACAATTTTTAAACTACAAAATAATAAGTAAATTATATTTACTGTATATGATTAAAAGAAAAACATCACTCTTTCACACACAAACTATCTTTCACTCTCTTTAACACTAAATAAATGTCAAGTCACCATTAAATATATAGCGCTATATACAGTAATGACTGTTTCAAAGCAGCTTTACAGGGATAAACAGGACAATGATCAATGATGCAAACAGTTCAATTTGGCTGTAAAGCTGCTCTAAAAAGAAAATAGTGTCATTGTTCAGCTGAATTCAGTTCAGTGTTGATTCAGTTCTGTTCAATAACTGTATAAAGTATATCAATTATAAAAAGAGTTCATTTTCATTATTAAGCAGCTCTGCGGAAAACAGTGATGTCATCGTCCAGCTCTGTTCAGCTCTCATATAATGGTGTCAATGCAGGCAGATCAATATTATTAAGAATAAGTGTCCCCAACTAAGCAAGCCAGAGTCCATCAGTGACAGAATGGAGAAAGAAAAACAGGCTCAGTCGAAGGGCCAGTTCTCCTCTGATCAAACAACAAACATGGTGTGTTGAAGCTGGCCGTTGGGTCTGTGCGGAGGACTGGTCTGGCTCTCGTGGATCTGATCCGATGACTGTGCCGAGGACTGTTGTGTCAAAGACGTCTTCACGGTGTTTGTGTCTAGGTCTCGTCTAGTTGTGATGTTGTCGTCTGGCATTCAGGGTTGTTGTGGTCATCTGAGGGTGCAGGTCCATCATCTGGTCTGAATATGGACTAGATCTGGCTGAATTCAGTAACCTTGGGATAAGACTGAGACAGAGACTAACATTAGCGTAGATGCCATTCTTCTTATGATGTAACAAGTACATTCGTTGTTATGGGAAGTGTTTCTGGTTCTGGTTGACCGAATTTATGCAGCCTAACAATCCTTTAACAGATGTAAATTTAGAAATGTGAGAGTGAGTTATGTTTATGCTAGGTTAAAGAGGTGTGTGTTTTTAAATAGATTTAAACTTATCTTATGTCTGCCCCTCGATCTGCTGCCAGTCCGTGATCCCTCGACCTTCATCTCAGCAGCATTAGCTGTGAGGGTTTCTCTGAACTGCACCTTTTAAATAAAGGAATAGATATTGTGAGGTCAATATTACATCTTAAGCATTAGTTTAAGCACATAGGTTTAACAAATGTTGTTGCCAGAGTTCACACAGCAGTTTAAAATATCGGTAACACTTTACAATAAGGTCTCAATTGTTAAAATTAGGCTAGTTAATGTGT
Organism: Abramis brama; assembly: GCF_963993115.1. NCBI lineage: Eukaryota > Metazoa > Chordata > Actinopteri > Cypriniformes > Leuciscidae > Abramis > Abramis brama. The sequence goes on from NC_139973.1 coordinate 29,242,607, forward strand.
TAACTAACATTACCAATAAACAATTAGTTCACAGTGCATTAACTAATCTTAACAAATACAACTTTTGATTTTAATATTGCATTAACAAATGTCAAAATGAAAATGAACTAAGATTAATAAATGCTTTAAGTATTGTGCATTCTTAGTCCATCTTAACTAATGTAATAGTTAAACCTACATTAACAAATGAAACCTTATTGTTGTGTTACCAAAATATCTGTAAAAAGTGTTGGTGTCAGATTCCAAACAGTGCGTTCAGATGTTCGTTCAATCATTGTAAGTTAACATCCCCTCTGCAGTAAAATGTTAAGAACTACCATTTTAGTAACATTACACAGTGATATACGCTTTAAATTTTTCTTTAACTCTAAAATGCACCTGCTCTAAAGCAGATTACGCAATAAATAAATAAATAAATAAAATAAAGCAGATTACGCCACATTCAAGAACACAAGACGTGCCAAAGACAATGAATTAAGAAGCTGCACTTATTTTGCAGATTCTCATGTATCTATATAACGCTTTTCCGTTTCGGAGTTCCCCACAGGAGTGTTAAAACCAAATAAATCTTATTTTTTATTTCAGATTGTAGCCTACACTGTCTCCGCGGGTGTAGTACACTGTGGTCAATGTAGTTCGATTCACAAATAAATGACTCTTTTGAGAGGTTAGTGAATCAAATCAGAAAGAGTCGCCTGTATAGAGAACTATGGCGCCGAAAGCGTAGTCCGACTCCTATGATTCGACTCATATGAACTAATCACTCGTTGAAAAAGACGAATTGACTGACTAAATTTGAGCACAGGAATATAACTCAATATCATTTCATTAGCCAAAATCCAGTGCACTGGATACAGCACAGCAGTTTTTCTAATAAAAAAACCCCTAAAATTTATCCTAAAAAGAGACCGTAGCTCATCCAACACTCTCTCCGGGACCGAATGGATATTCTGAAGTAGCCTAACGTTAGCCTAACGTAAACATCTGATCTAACGTTATATATATATATATATATATATATATATATATATATAAAAACACTATATTTATCTTGACAATTAATACATCAAACACCACTATAACAACAAATTAATTAAATTACTTACTCGTTTTTTCAGATGAATGATTCCTCTCGAAAACGTTGGTCTGCGTCTGCAGCCTGCAGGATCTTCCTCAGGATTTAAATTAACCGCCAAAACCTTTTTTCAAGTGGCCCGCTTGTGACAAAACGAACTCGGGCCGATGGTAAATACACACAGCTATACCGTATAGCGCGAGTACAACTGCTTTTAGCCGACACTGGCCCTTCATAAAAAGCCGTGTATGAGCCAGCGCGAGTACCACTGCTTTTAGCCGACACTGGCCCATTCATAAAACGCCGTATATGAGCCAGCGCGAGTACCACTGCTTTTAGCCGACACTGGCCCATTCATAAAACGCCGTATATGAGCCAGCGCGAGTACCACTGCTTTTAGCCGACACTGGCCCATTCATAAAACGCCGTATATGAGCCAGCGCGAGTACCACTGCTTTTAGCCGACACTGGCCCATTCATAAAACGCCGTATATGAGCCAGCGCGAGTACAACTGCTTTTAGCCGACACTGGCCCATTCATAAAATGCCGTATATGAGCCAGCGCGAGTACAACTGCTTTTAGCCGACACTGGCCCATTCATAAAACGCCGTATATGAGCCAGCCCGAGTACCACTGCTTTTAGCCGACACTGGCCCATTCATAAAACGCCGTATATGAGCCAGTGCGAGTACCACTGCTTTTAGCCGACACTGGCCCATTCATAAAACGCCGTATATGAGCCAGCGCGAGTACAACTGCTTTTAGCCGACACTGGCCCATTCATAAAACGCCGTATATGAGCCAGCGCGAGTACCACTGCTTTTAGCCGACACTGGCCCATTCATAAAACGCCGTATATGAGCCAGTGCGAGTACCACTGCTTTTAGCCGACACTGGCCCATTCATAAAACGCCGTATATGAGCCAGCGCGAGTACAACTGCTTTTAGCCGACACTGGCCCATTCATAAAAAGTCGTATTTGAGCCAGAAGTGTTGTGTACACAGTCGGCAGACTCTGGCCCATTATCTTGTCACCGATGCCGACACTGAGCCGACAGTAACGCATTTCAGCCGGAATCGGCCCAAATGTGCTTGCTATCTGGGGGTGAGAGCCAATGAGCGTTTGATATCACTGCCGTAAAACATGTCGTAACGCTTCTTGAGGGCGCAATTTTTGAATTTTGAATTCATCACGAGCGCGGGATTTGACAGTTAGGGACTGCGCTGCTGTGATAGCCTGTGAAATGGAGATGAAGATCACTCACTGGATAAAGGGCTGAATTTGGATCTCTTTCTTGCAAACGTATGGATTCTAAAGATTTGGATTATATCAAGTATAATAAAATTGATGTATTTTGTGAATTTATGTTGGTGTATTATTGTTCTATTGGAGAAAACGCATTTTGTGTCTCACTGTAAATAAACTATTAAAATGGTTAAACGATTAAATAAGGTATTTTTAAGGTTTTAAAGTGTATTCTTGTTTAAATGCATGTAGGCTAATCGTTTTTGTGCTGTTAATTCGTAAACATTTTACATTTTAGTGCTGTAAATACGTCAGTATTATACGTTTCTGTGTGTATAAAACGTAAGTAAATGTACGGTAGAATTACACTTTACGTAAAAATATACACGTATTCTCATGAGATCACGTTGAACATTCTCAGTAAGTAAAGTGCAACTTTACTATAAAAGGAAGCCTTTTTATTTCCATGGAATTACTGGGATTTTACCCAATAATCTGTAATAGCTACAGTTACGTAGCTATTAGATTATAGGGTAAGATCCCAGTAATTCCATGGAAATAAAAAGGCTTCCTTTTACAGTACAGTTGCACTTTACTTACTGAGTAAATTGTCATGTTTTCCTTGGTAACGTTGCAGGACATACGAGGTAAAAAAAAATGTGACTATGGAAAAGGGAATTATCAGGTTATAGGGTAAGATCCCAGTAATACCATGGAAATAAACAAGGCTTCATTTTACAGTACAGTTGCACTTTACTTACCGAGTAAATTGTCATGTTTTCCTTGGTAACGTTGCAGGACATACGAGGTAAAAAAAAATGTGACCATGGAAAAGGGAATGATTAGGTTATATGGTACAATTCCGGTAATACCATGGAAATAAACAAGGCTTCATTTTACAGTACAGTTGCACTTTACTTAATGAGTAAATTGTAAAAACATCTGCAAGAACATACCCAGTATTTAAGATGTGCCATGACATTAGGGAAAACTGTTCCTGCGGGGTAGTTACCAGGTAAGTGTAAGGTAAATTATTTGATAAACCCTCTATAAATGGGTGTAGCAATGAACAACAACTATGTAAGACAAAGTCATTTATTGGAAACTACCATCTTAATTTCAAGGTAGTAATAAATAAACATGGACTGTTACCAACATAACCTTAGGATAACTACACACCTAACTTGAATTGATGGGTAATACTGGAGGTGTTTCTAAAAATTGGCTGCCTACATTCTGAGGAAGTACACAATTAAATCTGAGTTATTACCAACCTAAACAGGTAACAAGTACACAGTACTTCGTTGAGTTGATATTTAACAGTGGTGTTTTTTTCCCTGGTAGTTTCTCTGTAATTGCATACTAATCACCTTAAGTAATTACACACTAAAATACTATAATTTACCATATGCTTACCAGGTAAATACTTAGTAATTAGTTTGTAGTTTCTCTGCATTTACATACTTGTTACCTGTGGTAATTACCAATAACCAACTATAACTTACCATATATTTACCCGGTAAATACCTAGTAATTAGTTTGTAGTTTCTCTGCATTTACATTCTTGTTACCTGTGGTAATTACCAATAACCAACTATAACTTACCATATATTTACCAGGTAAATACCTAGTAATTAGGGGACTGTAAAAGGAAGGGTTACCCGATTTCTTATGTGCCTTTGTTCTATTGTTATTTGTGACTGCCGCTTCAGTAAGCCTGAGTTTCTTTTCTTAAGCTACTGTGATATTAAAATAGTAAAAAAAATAGTCTCCCGCCTGAAAATAGTCCCCAGCTCGGTAACTTCCAACGTGACCGGGACTAAGTTTGTCTAACCTATTAGACCTATTTTCAGGTGCTGTGTCATATCATTACACCTGCTGCACTCATGGTACGGCAGCAAAGTTTCTTGATTATTACGCAGGAATGAGAGTATAGTTCCTAGCCATATCAGCCTAGAAAATCACAACTTTACATTGTCCGCCAGACCCGGAGATCGGCTAAATGGATTCGAAAACGGTAAAACTCAACTGTTTAACTCTGGGGGAGTTGTAAAATGAGCCTATTTCCAAAAAAAGTGGAGTATCCCTTTAATCTAACATCTTATGTGTAAAAAATGTTTCATGCTTATCTTGACCAGATCACCAGAAAGATGAAACATTGACTTCATCTGCTGCTGGAGCTAATGAGACTGAGCAAGGAGAGGTTTTGGTTGAGGTTGATGCTAATAATAATGAACTGGGACAGCCTTCTGCAGATCAACCTGAGATCAGCGGCCTTGCATCGGCTTCCTCTCCTACCCTGCACGCTGTTGATATCCCAGCGTACACAAGCACTGATCCTGGAACTTGGGGAGAGATCAATGACGAGGTTCGGGAGTACTGGGCTGATAGAGGACTACAGTTTTGTCAAAATATGACAGCTGATTTCTCTGCATCAGAACAACAATATAAAAATCAAAAGAGAAGATTTTCAAAAAGTCTTTTTAATCGCAGACTAGTGAATGGTGAAAATGTCAGACGAGATTGGCTGCTCTATTCACCATCTAAAGGACCCGTGTATTGTTTTGTGTGCCGGCTGTTTGGTGTAATTGACAAGAACGCCCATTCAAAATTTGGAAGTGCTGATGGCTTTAATGATTGGAAGCATGCAAATGAACGGATTGTCGAGCATGAGGGATCTGAGTCGCATCGCAAATGCATGCTTGTGTGAATTTCAAGAACTGCAGAGCAGGGTAAAATTGACAATGAAATAAAACGGCAGTATGAAACAGAGAGCCAGTACTGTTCAGAGGTTCTTAAAAGAGTAGTTACCGTTATTAAATTTATATCTGAGCGAGGACTTGCTTTCAGAGGAGACAACCAACAATGTGGATCACCCCAGAATGGAAACTACTTGGGTTGCCTTGAACTAATCAGTCAATTTGATCCATTTCTTAGAGAGCATATTGTACGGTTTGGCAATGCAGGCAAGGGGACTCCTTCATATCTTTCATCTACTGTGTGTGAGGAGTTAATTGATTTGATGGGTGACAAGCTGCTCTCTGTAATCCTGGATAAAATCAGGACAGCCAAATATTTTTCGATAATTTTCGACTCCAGCCCAGACATTTCACATTCAGACCAGCTCACTTTTATTGTGCGGTATGTATCTGAAGAAGGAAGCACAGAGGAGCGTTTTCTTAAGTTTCTACCCATAAGCAGTCACACTGGTGAGTCACTGTTCAATTTAGTTATTTCAGTTCTGACAGAGATGAATATAAACATAGAGAACTGCCGTGGACAGTGCTTTGACAACGCCAGTAATATGGCTGGTGCTTATAAAGGTGTGCAATCTCGCATACGTGAAGTCAACCCGTTAGCTGAATGGGTTCCCTATGCGGCACATACTCTGAACTTAGTTGGGGTAAATGCTGTGAACTGTTGTCTTGAGACTGATGAGTTTTTCTCATTTGTACAGTCTCTTTTTAACTTCTGCTCAAAATCCACCTGGAGGTGGCAGATTGTTACGTCCAACCTAGGAGAAAATGAGAAGGGCCGTGTTCAAACTCTGAAATCCTTGTCAAACACAAGGTGGAGTGTGCATGCACAAGCAATCAGCACCCTTTGTCTAAATTATGACAACATTTTCCAGTCCCTTCAAACAATAGAAGAAGATGATCATCAAAACCTGACCACTCGCAATGAGGCCACATCTCTCTCTAGGCAGATGGAGAAGCTTGAAGTTGCCATCCTGTGCAGTGTGTGGAACACAGTGCTGCAGCGTGTTCAAAAAACAAGCACACAACTTCAGATGGTTGCCCTTGACCTGTCTAATGCTGTTGCTCTGGTGGGCTCATTGAGAGATTTTATTGCAGATCTCCGTGATCAGTTTGAGAGGTTTGAGTCAACAGCCAAAAACATGTCGTCATGTGTATGCCAGACATGCAAAAGTGACATACAAAGGGAGAGATGACGTAAAAAGCAACCAGATGAGTCATCTGTGGCAGATTCACAGAGTACAATGTCAGGAAGACAGAAGTGTCAAATTGATGGTCCTGCCATAGACCTCTCGTAAAGCAGCCGTCCATGACTGCACCCCAGCCCGTGAGAGAGGCATCTATCGAAACGGCTTTCCGGCGACATGACACTTCCAGCACGGGACCTTGGGACAGAAACCAAGCTTTTTTTTCTACATAGATAGGGAATGAAGGCATCTGCAAGTTACCCTGATCATGCGGAACGGGTTCCCCCAAGGGGAAAACCCCTTGGTTTTCAATCACCACTGCAGTGCCCTCATGTGCAGCAGGCCGAATGGAATGACGTTGGATGCTGCATGCCACAATACCACACCACTCCCAGGAACGTGGTTCTCTGGGCTGTTGCCAATACACTTTTCTTTGTGTTGTCTCAACCCCAAGCTCTGGATGTGGGAAAGGACGACATCTCGATGCCGAACTGCCAGCTCTCTTGACTGGGCCATAATAAGCCAGTTGTCGATATAATTTAGCACCCTGACACCCTAAAGCCTCGGCGGAGCAAGAGCTGCATCCATGCATTTGGTAAATGTGCGAGGGGAGAGCACTAGGCCGGAAGAATCCGATATTGGAATGCTTCACCCCTGAAAGCGAACCTCAGGAACTTCCTGTGAGATGGAAGGATGGATATGTGGAAGCATGCGTCCTTCAGATCTGTCGTGACAAACCAATCCTCGGATTTGATTTGACTCACAATGTTGGGAATGGTGAGCATCTTGAACCTGAACCTCCTCAGAGACTGATTCAAGTGCCTGAGATCTATAATTGGACGCAACCCCCCATCCTTCTTGGGAACTATGAAGTAGCGGCTGTAAAACCCGGACTCCCTGTCCGGCGGAGGAATACCAGCAGGCCTCCTTTACCAGCAGGGAGTTTACTTCCTGTTCCAATACCCGACCCTGCTCTGGGTCGAATGCAGTCCAATCCACCCCGCTGAATTTCGGTGAGTGGAAACCGAACTGCAGTCTGTACCCTTTTGAATGGTGTGCAGGACCCAAGGAGAAATATTCCTTAGATTTTTCCATACATCGAAATATTTTACCAAGGGAACCAGCCTCCCGAGGCCTCTCAACCTCTTCGGGTATTGTTCGAGATTCATTCTCGACCCCCTGAAGCGGCTCTCCGGCAGGGTTCGATTGAAAACGATTCTGGGTGTGCAGATGCGAGCCCTGCCTGGCCGCAAGCCTGTGGGACAGACAGTGCAGCTTGCACTTGCTGGAAATCGATACGTCCCGAAGCGCACTTGATGGCAGGAAGCCGACATCGATTTCCTGAGGAGGTGACCTCGATCCGTGGGGCAGGCCGAAGAGATCCTTATGTAGTACATATGAAAGTGCTATATAAATGCCTCATTCATTCAAACATTGTAACAGGAAACCACTACAATCCTCTGCTAAATAGGGAGCTGGATTGACCATGGAACTGGCACAGAGAGAGGTGGTGGTGAGCGGTGAAGATAATGACATGATGACTCATAGTCATGTGATATGGAGTGTCTTTAAAAACACTCTTTTGTGCTGAATTACTTCCTTCCACCACGGATTAAAATCTAAAGTTGACAGTTTAAGAGATGAGCCCAAGATTCAGTTACTGAAACTTAACTTTGCCTTTAGCCAAATCAGTTTGCCCTGGAACAATTAATAGATTAATAAGACCAAAGATTGCCCGTTTGATATACCCAAAACTAATTTTTATCTCATGTTTAACCACTATGTACATAAGCAGCAAATTCCTGAAGGACTGGCCTAGATAAAGCTGTTCTTGGCGGGTACATGAGCACTAATGGCCACTAACGGCCTGTAGCTCACATCTCCGAATACGTCTAAACAAATTTTCAAACGGGTTTGAATGTAAAACACATATTTAAGGTCTAAACGACTACATTCTCACCTAAAAATACTCTTAAAACTACATTATGTGACACTATAAAAGTAGTATTTGTAAATAAATTGTGTTTTTGCTCCCCCGCCATTGAAGCTCACTGTAAGAGATGCTGTCAATATAGATCAGGCAGAAACAAGCAGAGTGTCACAAATAGTGAAGCTGTTTCCGAATGGTATCAGTAGAATATCGTATGCCTGGAAAAGGCTCTCAGGCAATCAGATTTGAGAACCAGAACAAAATAAACTAAATTCATTTAATTCATTTAAAATGTTACAGTCAGTATCAACAAATATTGCTGTGTGCTGTTAATCCAGAACCTCAGTTTAAAACACTGACCTGCTGTGGGGCCCACTTTTGTCCTTTCCCTAAGACCATGAAGTCAGTGTTGTCCTTTAAGGTCTGAAAAAAGTCCTCAGTATCCACTCCAGTTCCATCCTCATCCAACACTAAAGCACTGACACAATGCATGTGAAATACATCCATCACCTAGAAAGGAAAAACAGTGCCTTCCTTGAAAAAGCTTTGGAGCAACTGTGATGGAATTTAATGCAGTGCTTCCGTTCTAGAGCTGGTTCCACATGGCACTAAATATCCAACATTTGAATGATCATATATATTGATTCAATTTGACCACTACAATGGTAAAAGCCATAAAAAAAAACAAACAAAAAAAAAAAAAAAACAGTTCTAATGGAAACATTCTATTATCTAGTGTATTTAAATTTGACATACTGTAATAGTGTGAATTACAAATATTTCTTCACATTTCACTTTTATTTCAATCTCCTCAATCTACGGTTTTCAGAGACTGAGGTAGCTAACAATACTGGAAAATGAATGATTAAGGATAAGACAACAACATTTTGCTTGACATATTTTGAAAGAGCATCTCCTGATCTCCACATGTATCTAACAAAATTTACCTTCACTGTTAGAAATTATTCAATCACTAGTTTTTATATACATTTTTAGTGTCATACAGGACCATGTAGTATTGTTTTAGAATATGTCAGACATGAAAAATATGCAAACTTATTGGACTGAATTTCCTATTTGTTATTTGAAAGAGATATGTTACAGTATATGAAGAGTATGTTAGTATGTATCTTGTATGTATCGATGAACAATTTTGCAATTGAGAGGTAGCAAAGATGTAGGGGTCTCAGATTTAAGACTTACAGCAAATCTGTTTTAACCAAGATTAATAATCTAAATAAGACTCAATGCTTATTATGACTTAAATGTTGTCTTGTCATACTGCAAATCAGATCATGCAGACAGAATAGACAAGCACACTTTTCTAGTCTTTAAGATATTTATTAATATTTATATTTATTAATATAAATATTTAAGATATTTATATTTAAAGATAAAGATTTCACAAAGAAACAAATAATTATTTCAGATTCTTTTTGTTTCTACCGATCCTTTTAATTGCTGTCCTCACCTTGTTCCGTAGGTCTCTCAGGTCACTTGCCATGATGCCTTTCTTAATGGAGCGATCAGAGTCGATGACCCGGAAGGGTCTGGCGTGCTGAGTCCAACGTGGTAAGAGCTGCTGGGTCATAGAACCACAGGCTGATATGCATCTGTGGACAGTGACACACACACACACACTCTTAGTCACAAAATGGCTTGCTTGAAAACCCAGTTCCCAGTTTTGCACAAACAAATATAAAGAAGCTTATTCTAATTATGAATTAATAGAACAAAACTTTGCATATAAAAGGTCAATCGTAATACAAACACTGTTACTTTGACAGGGAGGTCGAGAACACATCAAGAGATTTCTTGGCATTGTCCATTGGAATCAACTGTATAGCTCCAGTAACCTTCAAAAATACAGAAAATATAACATAAGTAAATAAATACCATTAATATCATATCTTTACAGTAGATGATCATAGACAAGCAATTTCTTACCCCAGTATTAAACGGACACACATAGCACTGGCTAAATACACATAGGACAAGAGGACACTGATACTGTGAACAGTACATCTAGTTTCTGTCCATTCTGTCCATAAAATATATTATATTCAGACATTCAAATATTTAGAGTATAAAATCTATTGTAAAGCTAAAACTATTTTGTAAACCTGAACACATAATAAGGATAGATCTGATTAGCTTTCTTGACTTCACTAGCTATTGTAAAAAAGTATTACTATTTTACAAGAAACCTTAATACAATACTAATAATCACATAATACCTTAAAGCAAGCTCCGCGGCTCCGTTTTCTGCTCTGGTATTGTTCTGAATTTACATTAAATCTGCTTGTCTCATCTCTTTGTGGCCTTGAGTATCATTGCAAAACAATTTTTTTTTCACCTTTGCTCCACACTGACAGCAAGAGTGTTTGGTCATGCTGTGTTGAGCAATAATGTCTAATAGCCTCTCAGTTCCAGTTCACATCACACCACAACAAATAAAACATACATTGATATACTTGTAGTGCATGTTCTGTGTTCAAAAGAACTTCACTTCACATCCACTAGCCCATATAGAAGTAAGGCCAATCATTTGTATAGAAGGTTGTTTTCGCCACACAATAAAACTTTTTAAAAGATAATTGCGACTTTTTATCACATAATTGCAAGTTTACATCTCGCAATTCTGACTGTATTTCTCAGAATTGTGAGATACAAAGTCAGAATTGCGAGATATAAACTCACAATTGCGTGTTATAAAGTAAGAATTGCGAGAAATAAACTCGCAATTCTGACTTTATAACACACAATTGTAAGTTTATATCTCGCAATTCTAACATCTTTTCTCAGAATTTTGAGATATAAACTCGGAATTGCAAGTTATAAAGTCCAATTCTAAGGAATTTATTTTTCTTTCTCAGAATTGCGAGTTTATATCTCCCAATTCTGACTTTATAACACGCAATTGTAAGTTTATATCTCGCAATTCTAACAACTTTTCTCTGAATTTTGAGATAAACTCGCAATTGCAAGTTATAAAGTCCTAGTTATAAAGGAATCTAAAACAAAAATCCAGAAAATCACATTGTATGATTTTTAAGTAATTAATTTGCATTTTATTGCATGACATAAGTATTTGATACATCAGAAAAGCAGAACTTAATATTTGGTACAGAAACCTTTGTTTGCAATTACAGAGATCATACGTTTCCTGTAGTTCTACCAGAAAGACTCGGGAGAATAGATATTATAACAATCATGCATTTATTAGTAACCCAGCAAGCAATATATGCAATAAAGTATTTGGCGTAGACCCCGTCCGTAACTCGCAATCCGAGGGTACGGATTCAGCATTTCCTGCCTGAAGATGAAGGCAGGGGTGCAGCTGACCCCCAAAAATTGGTGGAAGAATAATTCCACTGAAACGGAGCCCACCCCCAAAGACAGAAAAGAATGTATCCAGTATGCTAATTCATCTGACCTTTGCTGTTCCAAATGTCCAAAATCTGAACGGATATGCACCCTTTGTCTAGCTGATCGGATCACTTAATTAGGCACTGAGTGGGCCAGTGTTAACAGATGAGAGATTAATGCCCTGCCTTGAAGAGATAGGCCTACTTATAGTGATTTTTTTTTTTTTTTTTAGATGACTGAGCAGAGAAGCATATACTGCTTAATTTATTTATTTTTTTAAATATATAACCACTAAATCTTAATCTTATTAATCTTAGTACAATACTTACCTGAAGTAAGGTGACGGCATACCAATAAGATACAACCTCAATCACACTTGATATTCTGTTGTTGACTTTTGAGCGTAGAATCTATTTCTCAGCTGCGCAGCGTACACCTGACATTACTCTCGAGTTGCTCTTGTATGAATGAAGTTTTATTCACGGCAGAGAGATCGCTGGCCATGGCAACCAAGTGAGTCCCTTGAATAGAAAAATAGGTGAACATTTAAATCATACAGATGAGTAAATATAATGTCACTCGAGTCTTCTTGACTGTGATTTGTCTGGTGATTGGTTTGAATGATATAATCTAAACTTATAACTGTTAGTTCTACTGTGTTAAGCATGTTTTGGCAAAGTATGTGACCTTTGACCTGAGCATCCTTTGTACATTTAATATCAAATACCTATAATGTAAATATTTCTATGACACATATTGTTGAATTAAAGTAGTTGCCAAGAAAATTTGTTTCACTCACATGGTGAGTGAGCAGATGAGGAGCGCGAGCTGTAAATATGGCATGTGCATGTACAGACGATTTAATATCTTAGTTGCTCTTAAGCTTGTTTTAATTCTATTCAGCAACCCAGTTGTTAGTATTTTGCAACGGCAAATGAGTGCGTGGGATAGACAACGCTGAAAATAGATTAGCACTGCGCTGTGGATATCAGTTACGTGAATCTTTGCTTACACTTGCTACAAACATTCAGCGAGCTATCCGGCCCAACTTTTTAAAGCGTTACAGTATGTTGCATTGCAGACTGCAGTATGTACCAGCAGTTTTTAAGAAAACTACCACGTCACCATTTGAACTTTACCGCTGATGAACGGAGCAGTAGAGTAGGAAGTTAATATACTTACCTGAATGAAGTTTAATCATAGTAACGGGGACATATAAACAGTGGCCGCTGGAAGCGCCTACCAGCGTAAACGTCTTGAAAGTGGAACTTGAAAAAACCCTGTGAGGAGATCGTCTCTCATGAGATTTAAAGCCGCCACATGCTTGTTTCCTACACAAGCGTGGTGCACTCGCACACCGCGAAAGTTGCTGAGATCAAATCAACAATATGACTTGTGTTGTTATGATTGGAATTGAAACGCGAGTGAGTGAATGCCGGTGTGTGTTTCTGCGAACTGAGTGAAAGCATTCAGCATCTGCGAACTCAGACAAGTGTAAGTACGGGTCCTTTATACTTCTAGTATTAGAACATGATTGGATAGATGAGAAGGTAATAAGTGACGCAACAATTGAGTCTTCCCGGCAGAACTTACGCTAAAGCTTTCATTTCTTGACCAGGTTTGCACACACTGCAGCAGGGATTTTGGCCCACTCCTCCATACAGACCTTCTCCAGATCCTTCAGGTTTCGGGGCTGTCACTGGGCAATACAGACTTTCAGCTCCCTCCAAAGATTTTCTATTGGGTTCAGGTCTGGAGACTGGCTAGGCCACTCCAGGACCTTGAGATGCTTCTTACGGAGCCACTCCTTAGTTGCCCTGGCTGTGTGTTCCGGGTCGTTGTCATGCTGGAAGACCCAGCCACGACCCATCTTCAATGCTCTGAGGGAAGGAGGTTGTTGGCCAAGATCTCGCGATACATGGACCCATCCATCCTCCCCTCAATACGGAGCAGTCGTCCTGTCCCCTTTGCAGAAAAGAATCCCCAAAGAATGATGTTTCCACCTCCATGCTTCACGGTTGGGATGGTGTTCTTGGGGTTGTACTCATCCTTCTTCTTCCTCAAAACACGGCGAGTGGAGTTTAGACCAAAAAGCTCTATTTTTGTCTCATCAGACCACATGAACTTCTCCCATTCCTCCTCTGGATCATCCAGATGGTCATTGGCAAACTTCAGACGGGCCTGGACATGCGCTTGCTTGAGCAGGGGGACCTTGTGTGCGCTGCAGGATTTTAATCCATGACGGCGTAGTGTGTTACTAATGGTTTTCTTTGAGACTGTGGTCCCAGCTCTCTTCAGGTCATTGACCAGGTCCTGCCGTGTAGTTCTCACCCACACCTTCCTCATGAGTATTGATGCCCCACGAGGTGAGATCTTGCATGGTGCCCCAGACCGAGGGAGATTGACCATCATCTTGAACTTCTTCCATTTTCTAATAATTGCGCTAACAGTTGTTGCCTTCTCACCAAGCTGCTTGCCTATTGTCCTGTAGCCCATCCCAGCTTTGTGCAGGTCTACAATTTTATCCCTGATGTCCTTACACAGCTCTCTGGTCTTGGCCATTGTGGAGAGGTTGGAGTCTGTTTGATTGAGTGCGTGGACAGATGTCTTTTATACAGATAACAAGTTCAAACAGGTGCAATTAATACAGGTAATGAGTGGAGAACAGGAGGGCTTCTTAAAGAAAAACTAACAGGTCTGTGAGAGCCGAAATTCTTACTGGTTGGTAGGTGATCAAATACTTATGTTATGCAATAAAATGCAAATTAATTATTTAAAAATCATACAATGTGATTTTCTGGATTTTTGTTTCAGATTCTGTCTCTCACAGTTGAAGTGTACCTATGATAAAAATTACAGACCTCTAAATGCTTTGTAAGTAGGAAAACCTGCAAAATCGGCAGTGTATCAAATACTTGTTCTCCCCACTGTAAGTGCAGGGAAGTTCCCCTGGATGCTCCGACTGTGATCTAAAGGAGTAAAATACTCTAAAAGAGCAAACAGCATCTTTTTAAAGATTTTCACCCATGTATTTCTGAATGTGGTCGACATCTTTGTCCCTCGGAAGGCCAAGATCTGTGCATCAACTGTTTGGGCCGTGAGGCAGCGTTGTGAGAGTATGGCCATGGGGACGTTGTGGTACTTGTTCATTTGTGGATGAGTTTAATTTCTCATTCAGGACTCGTGACGAGGATGAGTTAGCAATCACAGCATCAGAGGGTAGGCTTATGCCTTCAGAGCCGGATGACTTGATTGGACTTGTTGGGTCTGGTGTGGTGGCTCAGACTGAGGCTAACATTCTTGCCCGGACTGCCGCGAGCATCAGGCCAGAGTGGAATCCTCAGCCCTCTCCTAAGCATTCACAGCTAGATGATTGGTTTCTGGGCTCAGAGCCAGACCCACATCCGCTCTCACTACCATGGTCAGTGGGTCAGCCAGGGGGTACCCCGGAGGTCTCACAGATTAAGCATGCGATTTTGGGGAGGAAAAACCCTTCATGAAGCGCAGTGGAAAGCAGTGACCTGGCGTTTCCTGATGGATCGAGGTTGTTCCTGAACTCCTGAGCTCTAAGCGCGTGCAAGTATGTGCTTAGAACTATTAATGTCGCTGTCTCCACGAAGTGCTGAAATGTCAATCACAATTGGCAGTATCATCATGCCATGGCCTATAATCATAAAAAGAAGAGCAAATCAAACTTTATTAATGAAACAGAAGTCATCCTCATTTATATAGCGCTTTTAAGCGCTAAGAAGATCAGAATTACAGGCCACCCCATAAAAAATAGTTTGGTTTGCTACATATTCCTGCTTTTGGGTCTTCTTTCCTGACTATAGGCCATGTCATGATGATATTGGGGGGTGACAGAATTTGTATAAAAACGGTTTAATTAAATTATATTGTATTAACAAAGTTCGGGAGGAGCACGTTCAGATAATCAACCAAATTAGCAACCAAATTAGCAAATTGGACCATTGTCTCATCCGAAGCAGGTATTAAATATAGATCCTCGTCTCTTTTTCCCCCTGTGTACTGTAACAGCGTCAAGATCGTTTTTTCTGATGTATGAAGTCACCAGTTAACATTGTTGCCATAATACTTGCAGATTACCTGTTTTAACACTAGAACTACCAAGGCAGTCATTTTGACTGTTTTAATATTTTGCAATGTAATAACTTTGTTGAAATAAAACCCATGTAACTATAGGACACTGACTTTTCCTAAATGTGTCTATATTTTATTCTATCATTGTTATTTTATTAAAATTACAAGACACAAAAGAGTTTTGAGTATTTCAACCTTGAATGGCCATAACAGTCATACTGACCGTATACATTTGCATACGACCTTATGACTGTATGCATACAATTTTCATTGTAATTTTACAGCATGATATTTTTGCTCACTAAAACAAATAATGGTTACCAAATCAGTTTGTTTTCTCACAGTTTATTATATTTTCATATTCTTTTCCCGTGACCGTCAGAATGACTGTTTTGGCCAGTTTGGGGCATATGCGTTTCATATGTGCCCATAAAGGTTTTACCTATGCATTGAAATGCATATTGGCGATGTTTTTGTAAGTTATTGTATTCAAAATATCCAAGGATGAATACATTTGTTTTCATTTTACAAAGAAAATAATAGAAAATTGATCTCTTTCGACTTTGTATCTGTAATTACAATAGCTGTTCTGTGGTTGTCAATGAACTAATACATTTTCACATAGGCCTACATTAGAATTAAAATGTAGTGTTCTGATGTTTATTACTACCTATCCTAACATTACAGATCCATTTATTCTTAGATTTGATATAGCTTATTGAAATTATATGCAAATAATGTATGAGCGGTCAGAATGACTGCTATGGCCATTATAGTAGTTGTAGAATTCCGGTAGTTCTAGAGTTAAACGTATGTATAGCTTCACATTTTAAAACTTAAATTTTGTTAAATTGTCTGACTGAAACGTGTTTTTGTGCTATTTCTTTAAAACAAATGCCGCTTTGATATTCTGTTATATGATCAAAATATGTTTATACTTTTTAATTAAAGCTCAAATGTGAGGTTTGTCTTTTCCATCTGCAGCTTTGCAAAATGACTTCATTGAGTGACTTTGAATTTTGTGTATGTTAATATAGATAAGGAAAGGGAGTTCATGTTTTCGTGTATTCAGATTTCAAATAGAATCAGACCCTGCCAAAAGAGCCTTAGTGGAAGAGGTCAAGTGATTTTGTAGTCTAAATTTAACCTTTGCAGCCCACTGCTCCCCTAATGATGATAGCTGTGCTATTTTTAGTATGATGTGGCAGCTGTGAAAGCATTTATTGGCTCTGAGCTGCCAATGACACAGGCTCCAGTACTGTGTGACACATACATTGTTTGGTGGTAGTGAAAAAGAGATGAGCTTAGTCATACTGAAAGGCATATATGAGAAGTACACACAGACTGATCAGGCTCAAGCAACAAACCACGCCAGAAGAAAGAATTGGAGCTCAACCTGAGTGGATTAACATCAATATTAAGAAGCTCGAAGCTCCTGTCGTGTGGAATATTTTCCATGACCTACTGCAACTGCTAATTAAATGATTTTTTTTACAAAATCATATAAAAAAGAGGTCAAAGGTCATTTATTAGAAGAAAAGCTGACATCAGGGTCAATATCCTCTTTGTCTGAAGAAGAGGTCCCGAAGATTAGTGTTTTGGCTGGTCCTAAATGCTAATTTAATACTTCTGTTGACGCGTAAGTTTACATTTGATGTTTCCTTTTTTTACAATGGTGTTTGTCTTCTTTTGCAATTAAAAGCAATGTCGTAAAAATAATGACTAAGTAAATCGAATCACATTTATGTTTTAAAAATGTATGTTACTAAAATATTTTAAGTATGGGACTGTTCATTTTTATCCTACATAAAATTACTGTTAAAACAAATTAATTTGTAACCTGTATCATCCTTTTAGTAATATCCTATACGACATAGATATGTATTACATCACTAGAATAATGCCGCTAATCCCTAAACTCAACAAAAATAGAGAGAAAAAAGAACAAGACAATTGAACATCACTCATGTATCCCAGGGCTCTACGCTAAAAAAATACAATAAAATAAAACTCGGAACACGGTCAAAATATTTTGCATCCTTTTTTATTATTAAACGTATTTTTTATAATTAAGCATCCTTTTAAGTTCTCTTGTAATATTCATGAATCAAAGTACAACATACATGTACACAAACAGGCACTTGGAACTGAGAATTACTACAAACTACAAAGGAATTAGAGAATGCATAAGCATCCGATATAGGCTATTTGATATATGAGACATATTCAGAGAAAATTCTAGTCCAATATCTTTCAGATAACCTTGACAGGCAACACTAATTGACTGGGGCCCTGACTATGAACATATGATAAACAAAAGTATGTGGTAACATTTATAATAACTTTCATTAGTCATCCCGAAGAAACATCATATAATGCTTAGCAGATTAATAGGTCCACATTTAAATATGAATATTTATCAAACTTTCATGGTCATGATAAAAATCTGAATGTATGTTAACTAATGATTAAATATGATATGGTATTTATTCATGTTTAATTAATTAACATTATTATAAGTTAATTTTCATGTATTATACACACAAGCTACCTCACATTTTTATTTACAGCCTGTTTGCTGTAATTTACAAAATCTACTGTGAGTTACAAGTTCAGGTTTAGGTGAGTTCAGGTTACAAGATTTCTTCTAAATTGAACTACACTTTGCTTGGCACAGGATATTATAGTGCAAGACATAAAAAAAATATGAGGTGCCGAGGAACAAACAAAAACATCTATGCGTATGTAAATTGACCAACATTTAAAACACATCATGTGTAAATGCCCTTTAAACAGTAGAAAAGATTCTCTACTGATTTGGATTGAAACCACTGAAAAGCAGCCATAATGTGAAATGTAATTTGTATGTACTATTAGATGGATTAGGATGTTTGCTAACAGCAATGGTATTTTGATGTATAGTCCCTGATATAGAAAAGTGAGGAATTCTGATGCTATGAGTGTTTGTCAAAGTAATTAATCTGAACACGCTTTGTCTTATGTTGCACATGGCCAACTCTCCTGCGTCTTTTTTTGGACAGACTATATTTAAAAGCTTCCTCTTGATATACAGCACCAGCTGTCTGGTCTTAAGCAAGGAATGGACACTAGAGTTATCTTGACTGCTGTAAGAGGACTTCCTTTATGCAAGGAATGTTTCACTATCCCATATAAAGTTCACAACGAACATAGTATTGTACCCTTACAAAAAAAATAACTGCAGTATTTCAACTGCAATAGAAGTGCGGTAATTTGGACGCAATAACAGCAGTACTGAAAACTGCACTTACACTGCATATAAAAAATCACCACTGCACTGCAGCACAGAAAACATACCTAAATTGTACTACAGTTATAAAGGAAAGCGTAACACTTTAGAATAATGGTCCTTCATTAATGCAGGAAGTAATGCAGTCCAAATACGTAGTGCTACTTTAACACTTCAGCAACTACTATTAACTAATATAGAAACAAGGTTAACTAATCCATAAGTAATAACAAATTTAGGACTGCGATAGTTTGGTAATCAATAATTACTGAATGAAATCAACCGCATTAAGAACTATTAGCTAACTATGACAAATCATAAATAATTGCCAGTTGATTACTGGACACAACATTCTCATGTGTCTGAGACATGAATAATTGTATTTTTTACTCTGAACATGGTAATAAAATGCATCCCTAATTACTCAGGTGTTACCTAGTCACTCTGCAGGAACTATTAGTGATCTGGACCATTATTTAATTTAGCGTTTTGGGGGCCTAAAAATGCACATTTTTAGAAAACTATACTGTTATCATTGCAGTGTAAATTACAAAAACATGAATTTGTGAAAATGGTTATCCATGTGCATGCATATTACGTGTTCAGTCTATATGTGCGTCCTGTTTCTTTACAAATTGGCATCGCCAGCTACTGGCCTGGCATGCATAATATAGAGTTTTTAGTAGTTTTTATGGATCCGCATGAACATGGATCGCTTTGACAATGTTGTCGGCTGTACACAAAAAACGCAAAGGAAGAACTTTTCAGCACATCGACATTATAAAAATCTGAAAATGCCTTTAGTGTGATTTACTGAGCCACAAGTTCCCAGATTAAACTCATAACTCATGACAATGACAATAATGTTACAAATGTCAGATTGAAAAATAATGATCAGTGTTGAACTTTCAGTGTTTTTCAGAGCTGGGTATGTGCCACAGAAATTTGTGCCATTCTTAATTCCAATAATAACACAGAATAAGTGATTACCAAGAAGTAAAAGATATGGATATTTCTGGAGGTGCTCCACGTGTTCTTGGTTACCCGCGCCCAGTTCTGGTGAAACGTGGAACAGATGCTGTGCTTAAATGTCAGATTGGTGGAGAACCCCAACCAGATGTGATCTGGGAGCGGAAAAATGAGCCTATTCTTCCTGAGGGTCGTTACCGTATTACCCAAGATGGCAAGGTGTACACCCTTTACATTTCTGGGGTGACAATGGAAGATTCTGGGCAGTATATTTGCCGAGCCACGAACAATATCGGGGAAACATATGCAGCTGCTACCCTTAAAGTGGAAGAAGAGCCTCAAGAGCTCCAGCAAACACAGCCACCTCCACCACCACAACAAAATGAAGTAAAAGTGATTCCACCAGAACAAGAAATCAAAATGATGATACAACAACAGGATGGGGTGGTACAGAAAGCAGACCCATTTCAAGACCACAAGCCTCATTTTCTTATCAAACCTCTTTCTCTAAGAGTAGACCGAGGAGAAGATGCTGCCTTCTCCTGCAAGCTGACAGGTGAGCCTTTGCCTCAGGTGGTTTGGGAGAAAGATGGTAAACAGTTGAATGAGATCTATGAGAGTGCCCACTACCATGTGGGCCAGCAAGATGGTGGCTGGTTCCAGCTGAAGATTTTCAGAACAAGAGCCCCAGATGGAGGTGTCTACATGTGCAAAGCAGTCAACAAGCATGGAGAAGCGATGACTGGGGCAGTGCTCTTGGTAGAGGCCATTCCAGAACAAAGAGAGGGAAGCATGACAAATGGCTACACCAATGGTCATTACTCACCACAGCTTTCAAGGGCCAAACACTCAAAAGAGTCTCACCTGAATGTGTCGAAAGCTAAGAAGTTCACTGTCACAGAAGGCAAACATGCCAAATTCCGTTGCTATGTCACAGGAAAGCCTAAACCAGAGATTGTATGGAAGAAAAATGGAGAGAATATTGTGCCAAGTCGAAGACATCTCATTTTTGAGGATAGAGAGGGATATTACACCCTAAAAGTACTGTACTGTAAGCAGCAGGATACGGGACTCTACATATGTGCTGCTTCAAATGCACTGGGAAACACACTGAGTGCAGTGCAACTGTCAGTTAAAGGTAACTCAAATTCCAATTATGCTAATTGTTGTATTAATTATACTTAACTAACAAAGCTAAAACATCTTTAAGTTATATGACCATTTGGCATTTTTTGTGAAACAAAGCAATGTAGCAAAATACGCCATAATCAAAACTTCCTGCTTAAAGGATCTTACAACTAAAATTTTTTGGTAGCTACTGTCATATCACCATTAGCTCTCATACAGTTAATATGTTGCTGTAGACTCCCGACCACCAAAATTACAAAATAAAACAGTCTGATAACAGGAGCAGTGGTGTAGAGAGTAAGGCGTGTGGCGTTAGCTTTTGATGCGACCGACCCAGTTCGAATCTGCCCCTTTCTGAAATCATTCTTCTCCCTTTTCTTATCACATATTAGCTGTGAAACATTAACAAGTGTTTGACGGGTATTTAATAGTGAGTATAAAGTATTTAACTGGTATTTAATTGGCCAGTAATTGAAATTGAATGTGGTGTCCTCACATTGATCGCACAGGCTGGCACATCGACCGCAACACGCTGTCACATTCTCACACCCAACTCGTCACATATTGACGCTTAGACAGGAGCCCTCGGAGTGCAGGGTACTCCATTGCTTTCAACAGTTTTGTCTTGTTTTGTCAATGTTTGCCTTATGTGTCAGATCAAGATGCATAATTCTTAGCATTTGTAAAAGTAGACATGATTTTATAAATATGTTTAGGCTACTTTTATATTTTGGAGCCACTAACCCCACTCCTACCCTAAACCTACCCACCTCACAAGTATTTATTGCAAAAACGGACTAAAAACAGAATAAAAGTATTGACTCATGTTGCACTCCAAATCTGAAACCATACGATATCTTAATGTGAAGAACAGAATGGATCTTAATATTTTAATCGCTGAAATTATCCCACCGCTCCAAACGCAGGGCAGGCAGTCATTTTTCATTCAAACGATACACCCTTCTCTTTAGCATGACGCAATCGGTCACGAGACACACGAGAGCCAATGCCATTTTACACATAGGTATGTATACGTAGATCCCTCATTCAACCGCTCCAGACACGTAGGCGCACCCACCATCTTGCAACGGTCAGCATGTTGTCACTCACAGAGTAATCAATGATGCCACATCTTTATGCAGCTTCTGGTTATGAAACTGCCAAGATTTAAATTCCCAAAGAAATGGGATAACCTTTTACAGGTGAGAATGTGTTGGTTTGTATTTTAAATATATTAACTCAATATTACATGTTTTTACTATGGTAACTTTGTAATGTCAGCTGACACCTTTAGCCGCTTTCCGACCGGAGGAACCTTTTCACAGTTCCTAGAACTATTGGCTAAAGTACCCGGATGTCGGCGTGTTCGCACCGCAGGAACTAGGAACGATTTTAGTTCTAGGAACTCCATTTGGAGGAACTAATTTAGGTCCTACTTCAGAGTAGGGTCTAAACCAGTACTATAGGAACTACCCGTGAGGTTAGTGTACGCTGATTGACCGAACACACGCGGAGCACCAGCACCCGCCATTTTTAAAACAGCTAGAATGTAAACACACAGATTATAGCCTATATATTTACTCCATAAACTAACTATACAAACATGGAAAACAGTGATAGATGGGTCTCTAAACCTTTATGCTGAAGAGAAAATCCAACGCAACTTTGAGGGGACCAAGTCAAACATGATTATGTTTATCTGCCCAGCTAGCAACACTGGACATCAACCACACGGCATAGGATAATAACCTTTTTTTCATATACTGTCTACTTTCTATAACAGTTCTATCTAATAACATATTAAACAGTACTGTTAGACAGATCGCTAACTAATAAACACAGAGAATGCGAGCATTGTTTGCTCTGGCGTTCTCAGCGCCACCAAAATAAAGGTCCGTCGCGCCGTCAAAATAAAAGTCACCGTGCTTGCATCACTCCCTTACCCCTCCTACCAGTTCCTATGGCCACTTGGCCAGTGCGAACGCAAACAGCAAAACCGAGTTTGGGGGAGAGTAGTTCTTAGAACTGTTTAGAAGTGGACAGTTCCTAGAACTAAGTTCCTGTAACTACTTGGTCGGAAAGCGGCTTTTGTCTTGATGTATTGTGTTAGTTTAGCAAAATCATCTTCTTAAGTCTGTTTCATATATAGATATTCTTTTCATACATGCGTCTAACTATGGTTGCAAACGCTCAGTCAACTCGCTGTCGAATGTTCATGGACAGCTCCAATATGGCGGACGACTTACGAATAGCGGCCCATTGAAACGGCTGCTAATGAGGCATCTATGTATGTTTACAATCAAAGAGAGCCAATGCAATTTAACTATCAAAGCTGAAATAACGTGTGCATGATCTACGGCAGATGGAGACGGTGATCGCTTTTGGGTCTTTTCTTCACACAAATCAATCGCTTGGCCTCGGAACACTTGGAATGTTTGTACTTTTCGAATAACTTCTGACGTCGTATCTGCCTGTTATATCCTGTGTTTTATCATATAATTCACAAATGGGTAGGGGTGGGGTTGGGTTATGTGTTCAAACTTGTCTAAATAGCGTAAATAAAAAAAATTTAAAATGTAAATAAAATTATGCTGGCTGATTAAATTGAGAATCACACTCCAACATGTAATAATTACGGTGGCCCAGTAGTGCACAACACAACAAAATTTAAAAAGCAAACATAAGTTCACAACACAACGAAATGAATCCACAAAACCACGGAAATGAGCCACAACACAACGGAAAATGTTCAACACAACGGAAATAAGCCACAACACAACAGAGAATGTACAACACAACGAAATAAAACCGCAACACAATGTAAATGCTCCCGACCACTAGAGGGCTCTTGGAGCGCGGTAAAGTTAGTTTTCCTTGCCTTTGTTCTATATATCAATACCACGATTCGTTTTTACAGTATGTAACCATTGTATATCGACATAAAATATACTTCAAAATCACCTACGTGAATTATAGCTGCATATTTATTCTGGAGAATGCTTTGACACGCTACCACAGCGCATCCCTAAGGGAACGTCTGGCAATTCCACCAAGTGGTTAAAACGTATAATTTATTATAATATAATTTGATAAATAAAAATAAAAAACATTTGGTGAATTGCAAAATTACAGGAAGGTATTGGCACAATTTTACCTGTAATAAGTCAATCTGGTCACTAGGAACCTACCACAAGCTTTGGGACATGAAAAAAAAAAAAAAAAAAAAAAACCTTTAGATGAATTACAGTAGGCCTAATGTTTTTATAAAAAAACTATTTGTGTACTGTGCATATAAGGAGCTATTGGCACAATTTCACCTGTTATAAGTCAGTCTGGTTAATAGGAACTACAACCTTTGAAACATGATAAAAGAAAGAAAACATTTATTATATTACAGAAATGTCCTAAAAAAAAAAATTTGTTTACTGTAATGAAGGGAGGTATTGGAAAAAAATACTTTGTAGTAAATACAGCTGTAGTAAGTCAGTCTACTACCAGTACAATCAAGCTTTGGATTTGGAACATATCTGTTTTTGAATGTTAAAAGTAATTTTAATTAATACAAATTATACGTTTTAACAACTTGAAAGAATTGGCGGACGTTCCCTTAGGGATCATGCGCTGGTAGCGCGTCAAAGCATTCTAGAGTATAAATATGCAGCTATAATGCCCCTGAAGTGATTTGAATTAATAAATGTCGATATACGATGGTTAGCTACATACTGTTAAAACTAATAGTGGTGTTGTTAAATTTTTTAGACTCTAAAAAAAACTAACTTTATCGCGCTCCGAGAGCCCTCTAGTGGTCGGGAGCATTTCCGTTGTGTTGCGGCTTTATTTCACTGTGTTGTGCATTTTCCGTTGTGTTGTGGCTTATTTCCTTGTGTTGTACATTTTCCGTTGTGTTGTGGCTCATTTCCTTGTGTTGTACATTTTCCGTTGTGTTGTGGCTTATTTCCTTGAGTTGTACATTTTCCGTTGTGTTGTGGCTTATTTCCTTGTGTTGTACATTTTCCATTGTGTTGTGGCTCATTTCCGTTGTGCCGTGGCTCATTTCCGTTGTGTCGTGGCTCATTTCCGTTGTGTTGTGGATTCATTTTGTTGTGTTGTGAACTTATATTTGCTTTTTAAATTTCGTTGTGTTGTGCACTGCTGGGCCACCGTACATAATGGCAAAATTATAACCCAATATATAATTTCATCATGATGATAACATTTCCATGCCCAATGCGTCTGTGTATGACGCCAAAGGTTTCTCATTGAAAGTAATGGGGCACGCTGTGCATCAACAAGTCACGCCAAAGGGTCCTAACCAAGCGTCAATATGTGACGAGTTGGGAGTGAGAACGTGTTGGTACAGCTCATTGGGCTATTTTTGAATGGCCATTGGACTAGTTTTTTTTGCGCAGACCTGGCAACACAGATTACTTCTCCCTATCTCTAAAGCCCTCCCCAGAGAATTTATGTTTTTTTTTTGTTTTGTTTTTAAATAAATATAATCACAAACACTGAATATGTTTTATTGCATACTGTTTAATAATATACTATACACTAAGGTGCAAATAGCATCTTCCACTATAACATCTAACAAATGTTTACTTAGCAAATAGCATCTAACTACTTAGCAGTGTTGGGTGTAATTAATTACTAAGTGATCTAATTACTGTAATTTAATTACTTTTCCCTTTAAAAAGAAAACTAAGGGATTACTCTTAATTTTTCTGTAATTTAATTACAGTTACTTCTGATGTAATTGCAATAAATACTGTTTATCTTTTTATTGTTTAACTGGTCGCGGACGATATGGGGTTTAGAAAGTAATTAGTAATAAGTAATCCAATAATGTTTAGAGAGTGTAATTAGTACAGCAATCTAATTATACTGTTGAAGATGTAATTAGTAGCTAATTACTTACCTTTTTAGAGTAACTTACCCAACACTGCTACTTAGTGCAAAAATGCTGTTTAAAAAGTGTACATATAATATTCTACAATGCAAATAGCATCTGACATAATCTGCCTATGGAATATTATTAAGGCAGATATACCCCGTTTTGACCATTTGTGTGTGTCTGTGTGTGTGTGTTTATATTCTTATTACTTAATAAAACTTTGGTTGTAATGTGAACAAATTTCTTTTTCACTATCAGCATGATATAACAGTGTCTGTCTGACTTTTGTGGGTAACTATATTTAGTAATAAAGTCGGTAATAAAGCACTGATTAATGTATTCGATAACATTGTCCAGTAGTCAATGCGTGATGAAAGGTGAGAAAAGCCGCAGGGCTCAGTGCATTCCTGAGTGACAGCATCACTACAATATTATTAACAATGCAATGGGACATAGCTTACATTTTGTTTGGTGTAAGTAAGCCTGCAGGATTATATTCTTTATTTGTGAGTGCATGACCACAACTTTGTTTTAACCACTGTTCTTGGCCTGCCACATCCCAACTGAGGTATTGTGAAATTTGAAAGTGTTTATTGTGTGTAGATAACAATCAATTTATGTTGTTTCACAGTGCAATCTGAATGTCTGTAGCATCTGAAGTGTGATATGTTTTAGTCACTAGACAAATTTAAAAAATGAAAGCCTTTTTTATGTATATCTCTCACATTAATAGGGCCTGCAGTTCGATTTAAGCGAGCTCTGCAAGATGCAGAGGTCAAGGAGAGGGATGTTGCTGTTCTGGAATGTGAGGTTCCAGAAGAGTCCATTTCCACTGCATGGTACCTGGAGGATCAGAGGCTGCAGCCAGGAAATAAGTATAACATGGAACAGAAGGGCACGTGGAGAAAACTAACCATACAAAATGTTGGGGCAGATGATGATGGAGTTTATCTGTGTGAGATGCCTGATGGTGGAAAGACTATTGCAGAATTGGCAGTTAAAGGTACAGTGCATAAATATAAAGCCTTATTAGGGCTTTCATAATGAAAATGTTAATGCATTCAGTTAATCAAGTTTAACACCAGCAATTTTCAAAATAGACAAAAGCATCAATAAAAGCAGATAACAATATTTAGTGTTGCATGTCCAGCAGCAATTCATTTCAATTTCTTTTAAAATAAAATGAAAAATTATCATTACAAACAATTTTACGTATGTCTCATGAACATGAGAGTTTGCATTGCAGTTTGATATGCAGTACATATGAGATAGAAAGATCTGGCTAATTTCATTTACTTATTTTTCTGGTAGGTACAATTGTAAAGAAACTTCCACGGAGATTAGAAGTGATGGAAGGAGAGAATGCAGTATTCTTTGTGGAGGTGGAACAAGATGAGATGGAGATCTGCTGGTTTAAAGATGGACTGCAGTTGCGAGAAACACATCAAACCATTATCAAGTCTTTTGGCAAAACCCACATCCTGGTCTTTGTCAATACGTCATATCAAGACTCTGGCACGGTCACCTTTATGGCAGGCAGATCAACAACAAGTTCCAAACTCAGGGTCAAAAGTGAGAAAACACACACATGGCTTTGTGATGCATAAGAAGTTGCACAATTCAAAAGCCTTGTATTATTGCATAATAAAAATGTATCTATTTCTACTACATCTTTTTGAATATATATATATATATATACTGTATATATATGTATATATGTATATATATATATATATATATATATATATATATATGTATATATATATATATATATATATATATATATATATATATATATATGTATATATATATATATATATATATATATATATATATATATATATATATATATATATTTACAGTGTGGGCTTGATATTTAGAATGTGATATCTTTATTTTCATTCAGCTGCTCGACACTGCCCACCCATCTGCCCTGTGAGTGTCCAAATGAACACTGACAGTTTAAATGGTGCTGTCCTTTCCTGGTCACCATCACCCAACTTGCAAAACTCCACTAAGTCAGTGTATGTGCTAGAACGACAAGAAGTAGGCTCTCAGGAATGGCAGCGATGCCTGACAACAGAGACAGGCACATCTGCTGAAGTCCTGGGTGACAGCGTGCCATGTGAGGGTGATTACCGTTTCCGTATCTCCTGTGTTAATAAATACGGCAGAAGTGGACATGTGGAGTTCTCAAAAGTAGTACATCTGGGTAAGAATGAAAATTTCACAAACTTTCTGTAATACCAACCTGTCATAAATTATTTGCATTACGAACTACTAAGAAACCTAAATGAATAAGGTACTTATTGTAGTAAGGTAGAATAATACTACTTACCAAAAAGACCCTTATGGAAACACAAAACTGATGCAGGAATAAAACAAGAAATGCAGGAATAAAATTTACTGTGAAAAAGAAAATGCAGATTATTCTATTCCCCTAAAACTTGCATAAATAAATAATACAGCTTATTATTTTAATTAACAATAAAAAGTAAATTACTACTAAATAATACAGCTTTTTTTTTATTAACAATAAAAAGTAAATTACTTCTCTATTTGGCACAGAATCAAAGTCTCTGCTGTCTCTCACTGGAGACTTCATTTAAAACCATAAAAGTAGTGATGTTACTCCTGACACATTAACTGTCAATGATGTAATTTTAAACATACTTAATTTACATTTATTTATTTAGCAGACACTTTTATCCAAAGTGACGTACAAGTGAGGAACAAACAATTGGTCATAAGAGCCCACAATATTCATAGTACAGAATGACAAAATAATAATAATTATTTTTAAATAAATAGGAGTCATAATAAATCATCTTTGCTTATGGTTTTGGAGTTGTTTAGCACTTGCAGAAGATATGTATTCTGCTGTTTCTTGAAAGCTGTCATGTCTCAGAAGGGCAGCAGTGTCTTAATAAAAACATAACGACATTTCAGAAATTATTATTATTATTAGTAGTAGTAGTAGTAGTAGTAGTATATATTTTTTTTTATGTTATAATAGATATGATAATGTGGATTAAAGTGTTAAGATAACATGAAATAACTTTTTATATTTTATTGTCTGCAGTCCCAGGTCCAAAGATCAAAACCCCCATGAAGAATGCTGTGGTGACTGAGGGGGAGGATGCTGTGTTCTCCATTGAGCTCTCTGCTAATTTGATTGGCACATGGTTCCTGAATAGCCAGCAGCTGCAGGATAGTGAACGGTTCTCCATGACTCAGTCAAAGAACCAACACATCCTACGAATCCACCATGTGCCAAATGTGTATGATGGAGCTGAAATCACCTTTATTGCAACTGGCGTACGAGATTCAGCTGCCCTACAAATTAAAGGTCAGGTCTTACATGGGGATCGTGATTTATTTTTTTAGGTTTCAGCCACCATAAATTACTTAATATGAGTATTCAAATGTTAACAGACATCATACCCATCATGAAGTTCTTAAGTTTGTTACAATTAAAGTTATAATGAAACAGAAATAGTGACAGATCTTTTTTTCATATTGTGATGTACAGTATGAAACGGTTTATCAGAAAAGAAAAAAAATTGGCGGGACTTGGTTCTGTCCAAGGGGATTGGATAGAGGCAGATGTGAATGCAAGGTTGCAGTCGATTATAATAAATGGGCGGGAATCACGGAGACAAAATGATTGGAGAAGTCTGGCATACATCTACAGAAGGAAATCTGACATTTCACAGGAAAATCAATTTATCAAAATTAGATAAATCAGTCAATCAAGGAATCCTTCCCAATAAGAGCAATATGAATTTAGAAAAAACTCTAAACTCTCATTTTCATTTCAAGCCCATTTTAAGTTTGTAAATTGCTTAATTGCATTCTTTTTAAGATTTATGACATTGACAGACTCACTTTCTCACAGAAAATACTTAATGTTGTATTTTGCAGTACCTGAGGTGAAATTCTTACCATTGTCAGAGATGGATACCAAGAAGAGCACTGAGGTGGGAAATCCCATTGTTCTGTACTGCGAGGTGTCCCACCCCACAGCCACTGTTCAATGGTTCAAAGACGGACAGGCTCTACATGTAGAGGAGGGTCTGAATATCCAATCAGATGGCAACATGAGGAGGATCGTCATTCAATCAGCAGAGTACTCTCATTCTGGAGTGTACACTTGCCAATTAAACAATGACATGCTCACATTTAATGTGAATGTTGAAGGTGAAAACATTACTATACTCAAGCACACAATATTTGTTTTCTTTTTTGACAGTGGCAGTGGTCACATTCCTGGAACAACAGTAATTTAGGACATTTGAATTGTCTGCTGGACTATTGTAACATTAAACATAACAAGAAGGAATTCACCTAGACAGCATTGTTCACACTTTATTATAATTGTTGCTGTTTATTACACATGCTATCCAAATTGTTTAGTGCTAGATTCACTGATGGAAATATGCAAATCAGACAATGGTATAAACTCTTAAAATCAGTGCTAAATGCAATCTGGCTTAAGGCACTTGATTATACTGTGCACCTAGATAAATGTCTGGTTATATAGTGCTCTTCCACATAATTTGATCATTATTTGAATTATTGAATATATATACACAAACATCCCTTTTAAATTTTCTGTGTGTGACTTTCTGCAAAATTAACAGCAGTTGTTACTAAAAACCCTTCCTGATTATTCATTATTCAATGTTTGTCTTTTCTCCTTCCAATATATCAATAGATCTCAATCTCAATACAATAGATCTCATGTATGACTCTCTGTGGTCATTAAAAATCCCAGGATGTCCTTCGGAAAAAAAGAGTAGGGGTTTAACCCCGGGATCCTGGCTGAATTTGCCCATTAGCCCCTGTCCTCCTGATCATCCCCATACATACCGATTTGCTTCATCACTCTGTCTCCTCTCCACCAATAAGCTGGTGTGTGGTGAGCGTTCTGGTGCAATATGGCTGCCGTCGCATCATCCAGGTGGATGCTGCACATTGGTGGTGGTTGAGGAGATTCCCCCCCTTCTATGTAAAGCGCTTTGAGTATAAGTAATGAGTAAATAATAATAAGTAAGAGAGATCAGATGTTTAAATGTATGTGTGTGTCTTGAGTTCCCGTTTGCATGCGATTGTATAAGTGTGTCCAAGGCCTAGTCCTTGTTTTGTCTAGGTGTGTCCATGATGTGCACAAAACATAACGGAAAGAAGTTACACACGGGCAGTTTTACACAAGGATAGTCAAAAGTGGAGCCTACGAAATAAGAAAATATTAACAAACTTGTAAACTGGGAATTTTCAGAGAGCTCTGACCATATGACTGCTGCAGATTCATTAAGTCATTGATAGTGTTGCTATAGAAACAATGTGTATTGTATTTTATTGTTAATTTAAATAATTAAAATGCTCTTTTTTTCCATCAGCCCCCCCTGTGTCATTTAAAGAAATTACGCAGGATGAGAGGCAGAAAATCGCTATGGAACTGGACCCTGTGGTCCTGACATGTGAACTTTCCCGACCAGATGCACCAGCCTGCTGGTTTAAAGATGGAGTTGTAATTATTCAGTCAGAAAACATCACTATCCAGTCTGAAGGCACCATGGAAAGACTTATAATCCGTTCAGCAGAGCTGGTAGACGCTGGGATGTATACTTGCCAAGCAGGCGAACAATCCATGTCGTTTTCTGTCAACATTAAAGGTAAAGTTGACAGAGTGGTGCTCTTTAACTATTAGTTTTGCATTAAAATCATATTGCATCTAAGGTATGTTATTAGTATGTTAATATATCATTATCTTACACTCTAAGGTGAAGCATAGTACTCTAAATGGCAAAAAATAAACTAATCTATTGATGATGACTGACTTACATCTAGAACCTCCGGTTACAATTGTGGACCCAAAAGATGACATCCATTTGGAGCGTTATGTCTCTGAGGAGATAGTCCTGAACTGTGAGCTCTCTCGATCTAATGGAGAAGCTCACTGGTTTAAAGATGGCCTAAAACTCCAGGAATGTAAGAATATCCGAATCAGTGCTGAAGGCCCGTACAGGAGGGTAACCATTCTCTGTGCTTCCAAACGGGATTCAGGAGAGTATGTATGTGACACAGGAGGTGACTCGATTTTCTTTCAGCTCATTCTTACGGGTAAGTATCAAAGCATAGGTTTCAAGAGATTTTCTTTCTCTTCTTTCTCTCTGTGTTATGCCTCATTTTTTAATTAAATGACTTAAATCCATTAAATAAATGATTAATTTAATTATGAATAATTATTTAACAATTATCAAGAAAGTCATTAGAATGGCTGTTTATTAAATAGTAACCAATATAGTAATTCATTCAGTTATTATCCAAACCAAATATGAGTTATATTCATTTATATAGTGCTGTAATTATCTATTCTCAATTCAGCAGCATGTATGTATTCATGTTTTGTCAACTATTACACATACCTTTCTTAAACCCAGAGGCTCCAGTCCGCATTGTGTCTCCCAGTGAGTCAGAGGTAGAGGTGTGTATACTGAGCTCTGAGAGGCTGGTCCTGAGCTGTGAGATATCAAATGCAAACGCAAAAGTCTGCTGGTTCTGTGATGGCATGGAGGTGGATGAGAATGACAACTTGAAACTGGAGGATGAAGGAATTTACCACAGGCTGGTAATTCCCTGTGCCACAATAGATGATTCTGCGGAATACGTGTGCGAGACTGCAGATGACTCTGTCACATTTTGGGTGAAAATAGAAGGTAATTTTGTCTCTTACCTAACTTTTGAAATTGTTCATAATATTCTATTCTAGGCCTTATGAGTTTATGTATGTATGTACAGTGAGGAAAATAAGTATTTGAACACCCTGCTATTTTGCAAGTTTTCCCACTTAGAAATCATGGAGGGGTCTGAAATTGTCATCGTAGGTGCATGTCCACTGTGAGAGACATAATCTAAAAAAAAATCCAGAAATCACAATGTATGATTTTTTAACTATTTATTTGTATGATACAGCTGCAAATAAGTATTTGAACACCTGAGAAAATCAATGTTAATATTTGGTACAGTAGCCTTTGTTTGCAATTACAGAGGTCAAACGTTTCCTGTAGTTTTTCACCAGGTTTGCACACACTGCAGGAGGGATTTTGACCCACTCCTCCACACAGATCTTCTCTAGATCAGTCAGGTTTCTGGGCTGTCGCTGAGAAACACGGAGTTTGAGCTCCCTCCAAAGATTCTCTATTGGGTTTAGGTCTGGAGACTGGCTAGGCCACGCCAGAACCTTGATATGCTTCTTATAGAGCCACTCCTTGGTTATCCTGGCTGTGTGCTTCGGGTCATTGTCATGTTGGAAGACCCAGCCTCGACCCATCTTCAATGCTCTAACTGAGGGAAGGAGGTTGTTCCCCAAAATCTCGCAATACATGGCCCCGGTCATCCTCTCCTTAATACAGTGCAGTCGCCCTGTCCCATGTGCAGAAAAACACCCCTATGCTTCACAGTAGGGATGGTGTTCTTGGGATGGTACTCATCATTCTTCTTCCTCCAAACACGTTTAGTGGAATTATGACCAAAAAGTTCTATTTTGGTCTCATCTGACCACATGACTTTCTCCCATGACTCCTCTGGATCATCCAAATGGTCATTGGCAAACTTAAGACGGGCCTTGACATGTGCTGGTTTAAGCAGGGGAACCTTCCGTGCCATGCATGATTTCAAACCATGACGTCTTAGTGTATTACCAACAGTAACCTTGGAAACGGTGGTCCCAGCTCTTTTCAGGTCATTGACCAGCTCCTCCCGTGTAGTTCTGGGCTGATTTCTCACCTTTCTTAGGATCATTGAGACCCCACGAGGTGAGATCTTGCATGGAGCCCCAGTCCGAGGGAGATTGACAGTCATGTTTAGCTTCTTCCATTTTCTAATGATTGCTCCAACAGTGGACCTTTTTTCACCAAGCTGCTTGGCAATTTCCCCGTAGCCCTTTCCAGCCTTGTGGAGGTGTACAATTTTGTCTCTAGTGTCTTTGGACAGCTCTTTGGTCTTGGCCATGTTAGTAGTTGGATTCTTACTGATTGTATGGGGTGGACAGGTGTCTTTATGCAGCTAACGACCTCAAACAGGTGCATCTAATTTAGGATAATAAATGGAGTGGAGGTGGACATTTTAAAGGCAGACTAACAGGTCTTTGAGGGTCAGAATTCTAGCTGATAGATAGGTGTTCAAATACTTATTTGCAGCTGTATCATACAAATAAATAGTTAAAAAATCATATATTGCGATTTCTGGATTTTTTTTTTTAGATTATGTCTCTCACAGTGGACATGCACCTACGATGACAATTTCAGACCCCTCCATGATTTCCAAGTGGGAGAACTTGCAAAATAGCAGGGTGTTCAAATACTTATTTTCCTCACTGTATGTATGTAACCCTTGTTCCCTGAGAAAGGGAACGAGAACTGCGTCGATATGACACTTTGGGGAACCGCCCCTTAGCGTAATGCGTCTGAAGTATGAATGAAACTAGTCCAATCCTATTGGTGTTGCGTAATGACGTAGAGTGTGATGGCACACCTGGCAGCTACAAAGGAACGCCGTCACACAACAGTGTTAGCTTCACAATGAAGCAAGTAGGTCCCAGGCAGGAGGAGGCATGGCAGAGGGACGCAGTTCTCGTTCCCTTTCTCAGGGAACAAGGGTTACAGTCATAACGCAAGACGTTCCCTTTCGAGGGAACTTAAACTGCATCGATACGACACTTTGGGGAATGAGTACCCACTATGCCACAACAACACCTGCCTATCCCAGTGTGAAGCTGTCTCAGGCACAACTAGGAAAAGAGCACTCGTGCACCAGGTGTCGATGGGAGGTCCAGACTATAAAATCTTGTGAATGTGTGCAGAGTGGCCCAGCCAGCCGCATCACATATCTCATGAATTGGTACCCCTGAAAGGAGGGCTCTAGAGGACGCCATGCCTCTGGTAGAGTGAGCCCTCACAGCCAAAGGTGAAGGTAAACCGCACCTGATAGGCCAGGGAAATAGCCTGAACAATCCTGTTACTGATGGTCTGCTTGGATGCGGGAAGACCCTTCCTGGCGACCCGAAACACACCAGCAACTGGTCCGCCTTTCTCCACTGAGAAGATCTCTGAACATATATGTCGAGTGCTCTAACAGGGCAGAGCAGATGAAGTCTACCTTCCTCCACCGTCACATGAGGTGGGGGATTAAATGCCTGTAGAACCGTCGACCTTGCCAAATTAGACGACACCTTCGGAACGTAGCCCGGTCTAGGGTGCAAGATGGCCTTAACGTGTCCAGGAGCAAACTCCAGGCACTGAGGAGATATGGAGAGCGCCTGGAGATCTCCTACTCTCTTAAGAGAAGTAATGGCAAGGAGAAAGACCACCTTAAGCGACAGGTTCTTAGCCTCAGCCAACTCCAGTGGTTCGAAGGGGGCCTCAACCAACCCTTCGAGAACCACTGCCAGGTCCCATGTGGAAACTCTGGTCCGAGTTGGAACTATGAAGTACCGGCTGTAGAACGCGGACTCCCTGTCTGGTGGAGGAACATACTCTATGGCCTCCTTTGTCAGCAGTGAGTGAACTTCCTGTTCTAATACTCGACCCTGCTCTGGGTCCACTGCAGTCCAAACCACCCTGTTGAACTTCGGTGGGCGAACATGGAACTGCAGTCTGTACCCCTTTTCTACAGTGTGCAGGACCCATGGCGATATATTGGAGAGGCTTTGCCATGCCTTGGCAAAATTCCCCATGTTGACCCCATACCAGCTAGGTTGTTTCAGTCATGTTTTTCCTCGTTGTGCCTGCCCCTTCTGAGTATTATAAATGACTCTCTGTCTTCTGGTGTTGTGCCATCTGCACTTAAAATTGCCGCTGTAACCCCGGTTCCAAAAACAAATAGCCGTGACTTTGAGAATCTAGGAAATTTTTGTCCCAGCTCTAATCTCCCTTTTATTGCTAAAATCTTAGAACGTATTGTTGCAACACAATTGCTATCTCATCTATCTGTTAATGAACTCTTTGAGCCTCTTCAATCTGGCTCCCGTAAAATGCATAGCACTGAGACAGCATTAGTTAAAGTCACAAATGATTTACTGATGGCTTCTGATTCTGGATGTTTATCAATACTGATCCTGCTTGATCTCAGCTCCGCTTTCGACACTATTGAATCACTGTATTTTACTTTCCCGCCTGGAGTCTGTCTTTGGTGTATCTGACTCTGTTCTGAGCTGGTTTAAGTCTTATCTCTCAGATCGCAAACAATTTGTTGTGCTGGGTGGCTGTAGATCGGAGGTTGGTATGGTAAAATATGGTGTACCTCAGGGTTCAATTTTAGGTCCTTTACTTTTTAGTTTATATATTTTTCCACTTGGCCAACTTTTGAGGTCTCTTGATCTCGATTTTCATTTATATGCTGATGACACCCAGATATACATTCACTCAAAGCCTGATGTAAATGTGGCTGTTACTCACCTTTCTCACCTTACTCAACTGTATTGCAGAAATCAAAAATTGGATGTCTGTTAATTATTTATGTCTAAATAATGATAAAACTGAAGTGATGCTTATTGGTTCATCTTACCAGTTACGTAGTGTGAAATCTGTAGCTATTAATGTGGACGGCTCTGATATACAGTTCCAATCTAAATTAAAAAACTTGGGAGTAATTTTTGATTCTAATTTAACATTTGACCTGCATGTACGTAATACTGTTAAAGTTTCATTTTTTCATCTTAGAAATATATCCAAATTACGGTCAATGTTGCCTTTTTCTGTAGCAGAAAAATTAATTAATACTCTGTTTTTTTCTAGAATTGACTATTGTAATGCCTTGTTGGCGGGAGCATCGAAATCTATTCTGCACAGACTTCAGTGGGTACAAAATTCTGCTGCACGTATTCTGACCAGGACCAGACAAAGAGATTACATAAAACCTGTTTTAGAGACATTGCACTGGCTGCCTGTTAAATTTCGTGTTGATTTTAAAATTCTTATGTTGACTTACAAGGCGTTAAATGGACTTGCTCCGCAATATCTTTCTGATCTATTAGTACCCTACATTCCGACACGTAATCTTCGCTCAGCCGATGCCGGTCTCTTAGTTGTTCCGGTAACGCGCCTAAAAACAATGGGCGATATGGCGTTTTCTTCGGTTGCCCCAAAGGTATGGAATTCACTGCCCTCACAAATTAGAAGTGCTCCATCTTTTAAATTAAGTCATCCCTTAAAACGTATTATTTTAAAGAAGCATTTGGGTGAAACGTGATTGCTGTGGTTCTCCATGTGACATATTTTATGATTTTGCTGTATGTTTTGTTTATTGATTTTAAATTGTTTTTTAGATTTATAATATTGTTTGTATGCAAACCCTTTGTATGCATGCTCTGTAATAGTTTGTATTTCATGCTTATTTTATCTACTTTAATATTGATTATGTAAAGCGCTCTGAGAATTGACTTTTAAAAGCGCTATACAAAATAAAGTTATTATTATTATTATTAAATTCACCCTCGGGGCTGGTGTCGAGTGTTTTGTGAGAGCTCTTGACGATATCCTGAAGCGGAGGACCGGCAGGGAATAATTTAAAATGACTCTCGTTTTGCGGACGCGTACGCTGCCTGACCACAAGCCTGTGGGGTGGACAGAGCAGTGAGCATTTGCTGGAAACTGATGTGTCCCGAAGTTCATTAAAATTCCCTTCTACGACGCTGAGCACGTCTAATTCCTCAGAATCAGAGAGCTGCAGCACGGGATCCTCGACCCAAGCGGAAGAAGCCGTGGGGCAGGCTTCCGCATGGGGAAGGAGGGGATTCGAGCTATCAGATGAGGATCGAGAAATTTGCGAAGCAGTCTTGATCACGTCTGCTAGCTCTCTCTGTGAGCCCCACGATCTCAGCGGGGAGCGCGAGCCTGGCCGGCTTCATCAAATATAGCCAGGCGGGAGCGCAGCACTCTGATGGGTAGTGCTTCACAGTGGCCGCAAGCAGCCCCCTCGAGGGCTGCCCGGCCGTGCTGCGCTCCCAAACAGTAAACACACATATCGCGTGTGTCCCCACCCATAATATATTGAGGGCAGGGGTGCACACACTGATGAAACTGCTTGCTTGCCATCTCTTTTCTTTTGATATATATATATATATATATATATATATAGGACAAACCACAACAAACAGATGTTTCACACAACAGAGAGCGCTTGCTGAAGAGCGAAAGCTAACACTGTTGTGTGACGGCGTCCCTTTGTAGCTTCTGGGTGTGCCGTCACACTCTACATCATCACGCAACACCAATAGGATTGGACTAGTTTCATTCATACTTCAGACGTGTTACGCTAAGGGGCGGTTCCCCAAAGTGTCATGTCGACGCAGTTTGAGTTCCCTCAAAAGGGAACACTGAAAATGAAGAAAATACAATTCAGTTACATCTACTGTAGTACTGAAATAGACAGTAAAATATATTCAGAGTGATTATTGTGTTATGATATCCAGACACATATTATTTGGTTCATTTTGGTTTTATAGCTAACCGCCTTTATAGTTCAGATTGAGAGTTTTTTCAGTTAATTGATTTGTTATATTTTTTATAATTTTGTATATATTTTTTTTAAAATATATCAGTAACATTGGTAGGATATTTTAAACCAATTGGTCTGACACATAAAAGGACTTTGAGACTTGTATTATAAAGATATTGAAATGCCAAACAAAAATGATTGCTTTTTGTAAAGTGTTGTTGATGAGACTTTTTTCCACAGAGCCCCCTGTTAAACTTTCTTGCTCCAAGGACACAGGCAGCATTACAGAGAGTATTGCTGGTGATCCTGTAGTCCTAGAGCTTGAGGTTTCTCATGATAATGCAAAGGTGTGCTGGATGAAAGACGGAGTAAAGGTGGAAGAGAGCAGCAACATCACAATTACTGAGAATGGCCTCATACGCAAGCTAACTATCCATTTTCCAGCTCTGAAGGATTCTGGGATATACACCTGCAATGCCATTGATGACACAATAGATTTTAAAGTCAAAATTACTGGTATGATGTTAAACCACTACCTGGTTACCTTAGTTACATGTCTTTAAAAAAAAAAAAGTATTACTCTTTTTTGCACTAAAAGTTTTTTAATCTTTCTCTCTTCCAGAGGCACCAGTACAAATCCTGAATAAAGATCAGATCAAGAATGAGCACAAGGTTGTGTTATATGATGACGCTGTATTGGAGTGTGAGCTGTCTGCAGCCAATGGTGTAGTCAACTGGTATAAAAATGGCAGCCCTATTGAGGAGAATGAGCGCTTCTGTTTTGAGGAGGAAGGGACATTCAGATCCCTGGTCATTCTCTGTGCAGAGTTGCAGGACTCTGGAGAATATATCCTTGATGCTAAAGATGATACAATTTCATTTCATGTCACAGTACAAGGTAAAAAGTGTCTTTCAGTTGTATTGATTTGAACCTGTGCATGAGCCCTAAAGCAGACAAAAGGTATGATGAGACAGACTTTTGAACTCTCTCTCCTCCAGAGCCATTAGTGAAGATCATTGGCAATTCTGGTGATCCTGATTATCAGGAGATGGTGACAGGAGATGACCTCATCTTAGCTTGTGAAGTTTCTCGAGCCAACGCACCAGTAAAGTGGCTATTCAATGATAAACCACTGGTCCCTGATGAGCGCACGGATATTGAAAGCCACGGAACACTCCGGAAACTGACCTTAACCAACATCCTCCTTTCTGACTCTGGGAAATACATGTGTGATGCTGTTGATGACAAAATGATAACTGTTGTTAAAGTTCAAGGTACTGTATTTATTTTCCTTTTTTATACAATAATTGTGTTTAAGTACAGGGAGCTAATGACATTTCATGCTAATGACATTGATATTTCATCTGATTTATGAATACATTGCTTTAACGCTCATGTTTTGTTCTATCTATTAATTTATTCAAATACATTTGTTACATACAATGATTCTTACACATTATTTGTTTTACATTAATTACATAACATTAGAATTACATTAAGCATTACATGAATTTTTGGAAAATATGGTCATAAAAATATCGTGGTCTGACTCACTAAAAGCCTAATGATATTTATGAATGAATAATGCATGATATTTATAAAAATACATTCTATTTTGAAAGGTAAATGATAAAGACCACATGACGTTTTATTAAAACAGCATTAATTGAAACATTTTTTGGTAACACTTTATAATAATGGTCCGTCATTAATAAGTAACTATGCAGGAAGTAATGAAGGACTAATGAGTAGTTCTACATTAACACCTCAGCTACTACTATTAACTAATATGGAAACAATATTAACTAATCAGTAAGTAATATCGAATTTAGGACTAAGATAGTTCCTTATTAGGTAATCAATAATTACTGAATGAGATTGGCACATTAAGAACTAATTATTTGTAAAGTAATTATGACAACTTATAAAGAATTACTAATTAATTACTAATCACAACATTATCGTGTCTGAGACGTTAGCAATTATCTTTTTTTACCTTCAACGTGGTCATAAAATTCATCACTACTTACTCAAGTGTTACCTAGTCACTCTTCAAGGACTACTTGTGATCTATAATGGTCCAGATCACTAGTAGTTCCTGCATAGTGACTAGGTAACACTTGAGTAAATAGTGATGCATTTTATGACTACATTCATAGTAAAAATAATGACTGATTACGTCTCAGAAACACGATAATGTTCTTTATAATTTGTCAGTTAGTTAATAGTTATTAATGAAGCTAATCTAAATAAGTAATTATTGATTACCTAATAAGGAATAATATCCTAAATTTTATATTACTTACTGATTAGTTAAGCTTGTTTCTTTATTAGTTAATAGTAGTAGCTGAGGTGTTAATGTAGAACTACTCATTAGTCCTTCATTACTTACTGCATAATTACTTATTAATGCCGGACCATTATTATAAAGTGTTACCCACTTTTTGAACATGGTATTGAAGTATTTCAAAACCATATAAAACCAACATGAATAAATTTAGTTTTAAACTAGATTTTTCTTTATCTTGGACACTCTTTGTGTCATTGCCCCACTTACATGCAAAACGCAATAAGACCTCATGTGCCTTACGTGTTGTATTTTTCTCCAGAGCCTCCCGTTGAGTTCCTCAACAAAGAAGAGGTGAACTTGGTCACTGGTTATGAAGCAGAGGCTGTAACTCTTACTGCCATGGTTTCCAGACCTAATGCTCAAGTGCGGTGGCTTAAAGACTGGACTCCATTCAGTGGAGAACGTTTCCACATAGCCAGCCTGGGCCTGACCCGCACTTTCACCATTGACCCATTAAAGAAGCTTGACAGTGGAGAGTACACATGTGATGCAAACACAGATGAGATGCACTTCAGTCTCCTGGTCAGAGGTTGGTAGCTGCAATCATGCTTTTACCTGTGATATGAACAGATATTCAGCTTTTAAAGGAAAGTCATAGTAACATTGCAACTCATATAATGTATAATAATAACCATGTAACCTTTATGCGTTACAGATATGCGTATTAAATTTGTGAAGCCGCTGGTTGACACAGTGGCCCATAAAGATGGTATGATCACACTATGCTGTGAGATATGCAAAGCTAAAGCAGATGTCCAGTGGAAGAAGGATGGAGTGGAGATCATACCCAGCCGTCGCTTCTCTATCCGTGCCAACGAGACGGAGAGGAGTCTCACAATCCATCGTATCACCAAAGAAGATGCCGGAGAGTATGCTTGTGAGTCCAAAGATGACTGCACCAGTGCCAGAGTAAGGGTGGAATGTAAGTGTGAAACAAGTTACTTGTTGGAAGATACTAAACAACACACTTAGTCAATAACCTCCATCTGCTTTCCCTCTGCAGTGCCTCGTGTGGTGGAATTCCTCACAGAGCTTCACAATACCACAGTCATGGAGGGTGAGGATGCTACCTTTAAGTGTGTGGTCTCCCCTGATGATGTTCAGTTGGTCTGGCTCATGGATGGACAGCTCATCAAATCCAGTGATCGCTTCCATATTGAACAAAACAGCCTCTGCCATACTCTGATTATCCGGAAGGTCCAGCTACTTGATTCATCCCGGATCACTGCAGAGGCTGAGGGTATCATTTCTAAAGCCAGTCTCAAGGTCCAGGGTATGTAAATGTTCATTATACTAAAAAAACAACAAACACACACACACATGCACGCACACGCACGCACGCACACACACACACACACACACACACACACACACACACACACACACACAACAGGCATTAAAATACAGAAAACAGAAAGAAAAAATACAGCCATTAAAAGGGCATTATTTCTACAAACAAGAACATAAATATGTGTACTGTATTCCAAGTCTTCTAAAGCCATGTAATAGTTTCTTGATGAACAGACTGAAGCCATGATTGAGATTTGACAGTGGAACAGTGGAAGGGACTTTTTCAGCAAATAGTGACATCAGTTTTGGTCACTTTTGTGAATTTGTTGTTTTATTTGATGGTTTACTGAGCGTGTACAGCATTTTGAAACAATATGCGTTGTATTTAAATGTGCTTTAAAAATAAATGTAATCTAATTGAAGATTAAGACATGTAACTATTTTCTTTTATGATAACAAAATGATAGAATTGTTCATTTTTTTCAGTTTAATGTAATTATTAGGAAATTATCAGTGTTTGTGATTATTTCTCAAGATTGGTTGAAAGTTTAATTTCAATTGCAGTTTTGTTTTTTTCCACTAATATTCAGGGGGCAAAAATTGTAAATGTTTGACTTTGTAACTTAGTAACCTTTTACATTTGCATGCAGAGGCACAGGTATTGTTTACAAGGAGAATGGAGGCAGTGATGGCTGAGGAGTTTGGAGAAGCTACATTAGAGACAGAAGTGAGTCTGGAGTCTGGAGAGGTGCAGTGGATGAGGCAGGGGGTGGTGATCCAGCCAGGACCCAGACATAAACTCACCCAGAATGGCTGTAAACGTATCTTGGCCATCAGTAACCTCAATCTGTCTGATCGAGGGACATACCGCTGTGAGACCCTCCATGACCGTGCGCAGGTCAAGCTCAATGTGGAGCGTAAGTGGCCTTGAGCATGTCTAACTCTGAGCATGTCTCTTGATTGTTTAGAGAAATTATCAAAGCCACATGAATTACTTAAAGGGGCATTTGGAGTTTTAGCTTAACTAAATATAACTCTGCTGAAATAGTATACAATTAAATTATAATATTGAGTAAAATAATGCATGTAAAATCTTGGCAGGCATTTCAATTTAAGCATCAGCTATAGTTCTGGTCCCTGGCCTAACAGTTCTGAACTTGTCTGTACATTATGTAACATTTTTATTCAGTTTTTATTAGAAGCATTATTGCATTCTAAATAAGCTATGCTACTATTTAAAGCGAGGAAGATTGTCATACGCAAGGGGCTGATGGACATTGAGACATTTGAGAGAGAGACCGCATCCTTTGAGGTGGAACTTTCTCATGCTGATGTGGAGGGTGTGTGGCAAAAAGATGGTCTGCGTGTCAAACCAAATAACAACTGGCGTGTTAGTTCCAATGGACTAGTACATGGCCTCACTCTCTCCAACCTCACATTAGAGGACACGGGTAGCATTGTCTTCTCTGCAGAAGGTCTGAGAACTACTGCCAGACTGGTAGTCAAAGGTGGGTATATAGAGGAGAAACATTTATGCTTGGGATTCAACAAAAACTAATAGTATATATATATATATATATATATATATATATATATATATATATATATATATATATATCAATATATAACCTTTTGTTTATATTTGTCACATAATTGCCAAAAATAACAAGCTTTGTGCATCAAAATCTTAGAAACACCAGTAATGATCATTAAGAAGCTGTCTGATGTCAGACTTGAGGAGGAATCTTCAGTCATTTTGGAGTGTGAGCTGTCTAGACCAAATGTGGATGTCAAATGGCAGAAGGTACTGCTAAATAAATAAATAATGCACTGTACCTTCCTAAATATGTTTTCACTTTTTCTCACTGAACTCTCTATGGATTGATTGGCAGAATGGGTTGGAGCTGAAATCCAGTAAGACTTTAAGGATTTATTCCATGGGGCGTAAGCGCTGTTTACAGATCTTGGAATCCAGCATCAGTGACTCGGGCCTTTATACTTGTGAAATAGGTGATTTCAGCACTTCCTGTAAACTTGAGGTCTATGGTAAGCCTATATATCACTTCAGTTTTCATCACATTTTCCAGCTTGTTGCTTTTTGGAAACTTTGAGAGAATGCACACTAGCAGTGAAATTGTCCTGTTGTTTTGGGAAGGATTTTAGTTGAGACTAGACATTTTTCTGGTTGCTTCAGCTTCTACTCAAAATTCAAGATGGATAATAAAGAAGAGGCTCACTACTTTTGCGAATGCTTTATTATCATGAATGGTTAGCTGGCGTTAA
The DNA here is from genome assembly GCF_963993115.1 of Abramis brama. Taxonomy (NCBI): domain Eukaryota; kingdom Metazoa; phylum Chordata; class Actinopteri; order Cypriniformes; family Leuciscidae; genus Abramis; species Abramis brama. The sequence continues at coordinate 29,286,953 of NC_139973.1, forward strand.
ACTTGGCATGAAATCAAAACATATTATTACTGGTCTCTGTGAATCAACAATCCGTCTATACATTTTCTTTATAAAATATTTTTGGCCTTGTAAAAAGTCATAACTTGCTATTCCTGTGATATGGCTCCCTTGATATTTATGACTAGGCTTCCATTCCATTATGCAATGCTCATTTTTCACAATCCAATCCACAACAGATGGATCAAATAGGCTGTCCTTGTTTCTTTTTTTTCATGTTCAATTAGCCATTAGAAATCATAATATAATAACATTGGTCACAATTTCTGTATCATGCCAAATTTAATAAGATCATGTTCTATGTAAGGGCCCACAGTTGTACTAATACTGATAACTCTTGAATATTTAAAAATCTGTTGTTCCAAGGTAGAAGTATGTTTTGTGCTGGCATATATTTTGTTGTCCTTTATCATTGCCACTTCTATGTCAATGATTTGTGACAGTGATTTTTATGCTATTGCTTGTCAGATAATCTGTGTCTTAAATATGACCACTTATATTCTTCCAAGCTTGTAATAACCTAAATATTATGAATTACACAATCATTTTCTCTACATTGTTTTCAGAACATGAATTAGAGATCATAACTGGCTTGGAGGATCTTTGGATTAAGGAGGACCAGAATGCTGTCTTTATGTGTGAGCTGTCTATGGAAGATATGCCTGGGGAATGGTACAAAAATGGCAGCAGGATACGTCCCACTACCACCATCAAGACTCGTACAGAGGGTGGGGATAAACTGAACTAATGTTGTAAATATACATAGAACTGATCCTTTATTATTTTTCTGTAGGAATTATGTACAATATCAGACTTTAAATTAAACTTGAAAAAGGAAAGAGTTATTTTTATTTTACCATTTAAATAGGCACAAAGCACTTCCTGCTTATATGCAACGTCAAGGCTGAAGATTCTGGAGAAGTCAAGTTTGTTTCCAAACAAGTGGAGACAGTTGCTTATCTTGATGTTGAAGGTATTGTATAAAATATGTACTTTACTTGAATATAATTCTGCATTCATAGTGATTCAAAAGATTATTTGGTAAAGCTTTACAAATAAGGTTTCATGTGTTAACATTAGTTACTGGATAAGATGAACTAACAATGAACAATACTTCTACAGCATTTGTTAATCTTAATGTTAGTTTCTACATTTACTAATACATTTTTAAGTTGTATCTGAAAACATTCTTTAAAGCACTGTGAACTAGGATGAACAATCATTGAACAATTGTATTTTTATTAACAAATATTAACAATGTAAATGCTGTACAATTGTATTGCTCATAGTTAATGTTAACTAATGCATTAACTAATGTTAACAAATGATACCATATAGTAAAGTTTTACCAATTATCTGATCCCACTAGGGATGGGACGATACACTTAAACTCACGATACGATGCACCTCGATATGCCAGGGTCACGATACGATACGTCACGATACGATATCAAAAAAGAAAAAAAAAGAAAAAAATATTACTGTATAACAACAACTTATTTATTTTTGTTTCAGCTGCACACAGGGAAACACAAGGCCTAACTGGCCAAACACAAACAAGAACACTCCCTTAGTGCTGCTCTAATCCTAGGTTAAGTTATCTCAGGACTGGTTCTTCTTCAAAAAAACTAACATATCAACATGTTCTGGTGTAATCAGTGATCTTTGAGCAGACACAATGTCTCCTGCTGTGGAAAAGACACGCTCACTGGGCACTGACGTAGCAGGAATGCAAAGGTAGGCTTTGGCAAGGGGGGCAAGTATGGGGTAAGCATATGCATTAACTTTCCACCACTCAAGTGGACTACTGTTGAGTGGGATAGGAATCCCATTTCTGTAGGAGAGTATCTCCATTTCAATCCCTCTGCTGGACTGCACTGTCTCAACAACAGTAGTGTAGGAGCTCCCAAGGAGATCTTCTAACGCTGTCTTTTTTGGTGGGGGAGGCTGTGTCACGTCCTGCATCTGCCTTTCTCCTTCCACTGGCTCTTCCTGGCTCTGCTCTGCTCCCTGTGCTGCCTCAACCATGACCCTGGCCTGCTCTGCTGCTGCCCCTGATGTTGAAGCACTGGCCCTAGTGGTTCTTTCATTTATGTCACTGGTCTGAAAAAAAAAAAATAAAACTAGCTCAAACATTTCTGTCTTTCAATCCTTCACTCCCTCCCTCTCTCACAGACACACGCACACAGAGACTCTCTCTCTCTCTCATCGACTAATAAAAAAAACAAAAAAACAATATGAGAAATAAGTTTTCGGGCTCTGGCCTACACATACAGAGTTACACACGCACAGGGCACCTCATTTTTTTTTCAATAAAAGTTAGCCTACCTGGTTGCGCTGCTCATGAAGTGCTGAAGCTTTTTCACGTATTCGGGCATAGACGGACTCGCGTTGTTCATCATTCAGATGGGACAGGCTTCGGAATCGTGGGTCAAGCGCAGTGCACTCCTGCAGCATGTCATTACAGTCCCCAGAGTACCGGTCCGAGATGTCGAGTAGAATAGCGCTTTTCATGTCGGCGATGGTCTGTGTGTCATTTTCGTCTGGTGACATGCTTTGCTCGATCATGAACTTCAGTGGCATTATCAGTGAAACAGTGGGCTCTTTTTCATCACAGACAACTGTTGTGGCTGTCTTCAGTGGCTTAAGCAGTTTCACTATGTCCTCGACATCTGATATATCACTGTTATCCAGAGTGTCAATTTCTCTCGCATTCCTTCGGATTCCTGGGCAGCTCAGCGCTGCTGAGACAGCTGCTTGTTGCTCCAGGTAGCGCGCCAGCATGTCGTATGTGCTATTCCACCTGGTCGGGACATCGTTGATGAGTTTATGCCGAGGCAGCTCTAACTGGGTTTGCTTGTTGGTCAGGACGGCGGTGGCCGTGGTGCTCTTGTGAAAGAATGTAGTTATTCTTCGCACACGACCAAGAAGGCGCGCGACGCGGGATACAGCCAAGCCTCGCTTACTGGCCAGATTCACAACATGCGCTAAGCACTTGATGTGAGGGTGGAGACCGCTCTCTCTCACAGCAATGTCCATGTTTCTCGCGTTGTCTGTGACACAAGCAATGGTTGTTTGTGGCCTCGTTAGCTCCCACTCACTCAGTGCATTTCTCAACACGTGAGCTATGTTAACACCAGTATGACTTTCACTTAGCTCACGAGTTTGCAACACAAAGCTTTTTCTCTCCCATTTCTCGTTGATGACTTCTGCCGTGATGGTTATATAACTCTGTGTTGCACGCGAGGTCCAGCTGTCGGTGGTCAGGGCGACACAGTCGGCATTTTTTAGATACTCTTTCACGCTTTGTTTGGTTTCATTGTAAATTTCCGGGATTACCCTCTCTGAAAAATGTCCTCGACATGGCATCTTAAACTTGGGCTCCAGCACATTGCACATTTGGATGAATTTTCTGTTCTCTACCATGTTAAATGGAGCCATATAGTCCGCTATGAATTCGCCAATGAGCCTGGTTATCTGTTTTGCACGCGGACTTGACGGAGGTAGAGTTGGTGTCAGCGCTTGTTTCATGGTCAGCTGTCCCTTCGGTAGGCTCGTTTTCTCCGGGGCCGTCTTCACATTTTTATGGTGACGTTGAAGGTGGTGGTTCATGTTTGATGTGTTGGATGTGGTGTACGGAATGACAGCATGGCATAGCTTACACACAGTCTTAGTCTTGTCAGTTACTCTATTGCCGTCTTTGTCTTTTTTAATGAGAAAGCCAAAATACTGCCAGACATATGACTTGTATCCAGGCGGAGCGTCCTCAATTTCGACCTCATTTGACTCCATGGTCGGCTGTTTGGGGGCAAGGCAGTTGGTGCTAATGCTAATATTTGTTAGCTCGCTGTAGACTGCAGTGTTGTTGTTGCAACATGCGCTGTCTTGACGTGACGACGTACCGCACCGTTCCCCGGATATATATATTTTTTTCATTTAGTTTTTTTACCCTGCTTGATCAGCAGATGGTGCTGCTGCCAGCCTGCCACCATAGACTGTATGTCTGCCCCATATACATACACACACATATAATACACTAAATTATTTATATACTACGCAAATCATGCAGCAGTACCATCTATCTTTATTTCGCGATCCATTTTTTTCGACCTCGATGCGTTTCGTCACGTTTTGTATCGCGATATTTTGTCAAACGATATTTCGTCCCATCCCTAGATCCCACCAAAAATCCTTTGTCAATATCTGTTTTCACAGAGCTTCCTGTTAGCATTGTCCGTCCCCTCAGGGATCGAACAGCACTGGAAAAGCATCGAGTCATTCTGGAATGCACTGTATCATCACCAAATTGTGACGTCACCTGGTACAAAGGGGATGAAGAGTTGGAATCCACAGAACACATGGAGATGATACAAGAAGGCTGTTACCATAAACTTGTCATCCACCAGGTGGCATTGGAGGATGAAGGAACCTACAGTATTGAGGTTGGGGAGCACACATGCACAGCCAAGCTGATGGTTGAAGGTGAGAATTGTTTGGATCGAAAATGACCATTTTTATTATGTATCAATGATTTTAGTATGCTAAATAGATAGGACAAATTATTAAGACATTATTTAAATTAATTTGATTTGAGAAATTAAAATAGATATGCATGGCATTAAAGGGTTAGTTCACCCAAAAATGAAAATTAGCCCATGATTTACTCACCCTCAAGCCATCCTAGGTGTTTATGACATTCTTCTTTCAGACAAATACAATCAGAGGTATATAAAACAAAATGTCCTGGCTCTTCTAAGCTTTATAATGGCAGTGAATGGCCATTTCTGTTTTGAAGTCCATCACAGAGCATCCATCCATGATTAAAATGCTCCACAAGGCTCTGGTGGGTTAATAAAGGCCTTCTGAAGCGAAGCAATGTGCTTGTGTAAGAAGAAAAATATCCATACTTAAAACTTTATCGACTAAAATAACTAGCTTCGATTTATGGCGAAAGAGTAAACTTTGAACTAACGCACAACGTAATGACGAACGCAGAAGCGCAGAGGATAGAGCAAAACAAAACACCAGTCACGAATTAGAAGTCTAAAAAGAAATTTTTTAAAGAGAAATGTCGGAGGAGCTTGAGTTTGTTGCCCAGCCCTATTTGTTTGAACCGCGAGAGGCATCTAAACTTACGATACTCCTACATCCTACGTCATACATGCGTCACGGGTTACTCTTGTGGCGCAAGGTGACTTGCGTAATATGCGTACGGTCGTCTGTCAGAAGCTAGTTATTTTAGTCGATAATGGATATTTTTCTTACACAAACACATCGCTTCACTTCAGAATGCCTTTACTAACCCCCAGAGCCGTGTGGATTACTTTTATCATGGATGGATGCACTTTGATCGACTTCAAAACAGAAACGGCTATTTACTGCCATTATAAAGCTTGGAAGAGTCAGGTCATTTGTTTTATATAATTCCGATTGTATTCGTCTGAAAGAAGAATGTCATACACCTAGGATGACTTGAGGGTGAGTAAATCATGGGGTAAATTTCATTTTTTAGGTGAACTATCCCTTTAAAGGTCATAGTTTAAACTTTCTGCTTTTTGACTTCATAGCCCAGTCTATCCTAGTGGTGAAAGATATAGAGGATGTGGAAGTGAGAGCTCCTGAAACAGCTTGCTTCCAGTGTGAAGTGTCCGTGACCCTCATCAAGCCTCCTGTCTGGACATTAAATGGGGAGAACCTGCAGTCTGGGCCCAATATTCGAATAGAGAACCAAGGGACAGTCCACAAACTGACATTCAAAAACACCAGCTCTGACATGAGTGGGACAGTCAAGTTTACCACAGGGAAAGCCAAGACTAGTGCCAAACTGACAGTGCTTTAGTGAATTATCAAAGGTCACACACATGACAGTATAAAAGAGAGGGAAGTAGTATATATAAATGGATGTGTGATCATATCAAGCAAATTAAAGTAATGCTCTTAGATCTTTTAACCTGTTTACCTCAAAGTTAAAAAGTGAGACGGTGATATCGAAGAGAAATAGACTAGCCACTGCACACATTTACTCCTGAAAGGGATTGATATTTGAGAGAGAGAAGTCATAATTTAAACCTGATGGTTGTCTGTATGGAGTCAGAACAGAATGTGATAGGAAGCAAGTGTGACTGTAAACTCAATGTGGACATGAAAGTATATGAAGATGCACAGGGATTAAAACCTGAGGATTTCCTCTTTATGCCATTTTGTGTAGTAGAACCACACAATAATTTAATGGAACAACTCTCTCAAAAATGCTGATGAAGAGGACAACGTATGTAATGTCTAATATGGATGGAAATCTTTTTATAGTATTTATAATTTTTAATATTTTACAGAATAGAATGACAGAAATGATAGAAGGTTCTATTTTATAGACGCAAAAAAAGGTAATGTTTGTTTAAAATGTAACTTTTTCTGGATTTAGTTAAATGAAAACAGCACTGATATCAAAGCTTACAGTATATCATATGCAACTATACCAACGTACTAACGATGCTGCTGTAAAAGTGATATCCCATAAAAATAATAATACCCATCTGTTATGAAATGTAGATTTTATGTCTTCAATTAACCTGTTTTATTTTTAATTCTGTTGAAAGAATACTTCCATAGAAAGTGGACAAAAAATATGTAAATATATACTTATACCTGTTATCATAGTACCCATACTATTCTTTTTTTTTTTTTTTTTTTTTTTAAACAGCAAAAGCGAAACAGCAAAAATTCTATACTGAAATTGAATGTATCGAAAGAAATGCCAAACACAGTGTGATATACAAAGTTTGAAATATAAAATCAAATGTAAACATACATCTAAGATTTACACATACATAGTGACATAATTAGCAAGAAGAACATTTTCATTCTTGGTTTTACAGTAACGGCTTTCATAAATAAACTTTGAAACATCTTGGAACACCAGAGCATAATTTCTTTCCAAACTTAAAAGTATATTATGTTGCTGACACTCTATATATTTAAAACATTGACAAATCAGCATTTTACACTGCAGACAACTGCATTAAAATAATTCTCAAAAGAAAATCTCTTCTCAGTAAATGTAGAAAACAGTATTACTGTATTCTTCTTCATGGACAGCTCTTATTACTTGCTTCTGCAATTCTTAAAATGATACTCAATTCAAGTTCAAATGGATGCATCACCAATTGCAACCTACGTAAATACTAAATGATAATGATATTATATATATATATATATATATATATATATATATATATATATATATATATATATATATATATATATATAAATCATTCTGGTACAATCAATCACTGATCCAAAGTTAATTAATCCAGTATTGCTCTTTATGTAATGTCCGTCACCTTGATACAACTGTTACCTGTCGATCAGCTATCGACCAACTTTCCTATTATCACCCTTAACATGTAGTCTGTTTTTTTTCTCTTTTTTTTTCTTGAGATAGAGTACAGTTTGTTCTTCAACTCATATTATTTGTCATTGAGAAAGCTCCTGGGTAGAATTTCCAGACATTTACCAGCGCTGAAAGACTTAATTTCCTTATACTGTTCAAAGTGCTTGTTTTTCTTCACTGATAGGTGTGCTTGTTGAGCTAGGATTGGTAGATGAGGCTGGAGATGAAGGCCCACTCTGGTAGACTCTGAGAAGGACCTCGTGTTTAGTAGCTGACTCAGCACATCTGCGCTGGTGCTCCCCCAGGAATTCTTTGAGCAGTGTGGTAGTGAAAGTCAAGGTCTGTCGACGCAGTTTCTTTAAATACGAGTCATGAAGCCATGAATGTTTGAGGCAGTCCTTAATGGTGGGTCGGCACCTGGGGAAAGAGTCCATAAAATCAGTAAAAAATATTGGGATATTTCATGGTTACCCTCATTACTCTTCATATCTATGGATATATCCATTATAAAACAAAATTATGTGTCTTTCACATATCTACTATATAATTGTTCAATAATAATAAAAAAGACTATAGTATGCTGAATAAACTGCTTTTGTGAGAAAACGGCTTATTCCTATAATGAACTGACAGCCTTTCCGCTAATCTTCAACATGTTTGCCATTAATTAATTTTTTTTTGGACTGAGCTATATTTGAAGTTTACAACTAAAAAGTTTTGTAACAGATGTCATGGACAATTTTGCAACCAATCCTGTCACGGATGGTTGAAGATAATGATGAAGGGAGACGGTGAGATGTAGCAGATCTAAAATGCAGCATGATATTTATTAAACAAAAATAAGTAATCCAAACAAGTGAAGGAAGGAAGAAACATTTCTGAGAGTTACATCTTTTACCACATGGCCACTATACCACCTGACCACTGCAGATTTAAAATGTGTTCGACTTGAAGCGGCGCTGTGAAGACCGATCGGTGTATGACACCAAAATACAGTGTAAATAAACCAATGAAACCAATGAAAACCTACTTAGAAACCAGAAACTGAATTCTGAAGCTTTCAGTATCAAATGAAAGGAAACATGAAAATGTTAATGAAAATAAAACTCCATGAAAATGAAAACGAAACTATAACAGAACGTTACAATTCCGTTTATGGAATTAGTCATTCATGTCTATGGTATACATAAACAGTGATTGAAAAAAAGGGGGATTCAATGTCATCAAGGCTATAATGTGATTGTTTTTTGAGGTACACGTGAACCAAGCTGTGCTTTCTCCAATGGTACAGCCATGGAGGTTGGTATTTCCTTAAATAACAGGGGTGTTCAATCCTGCTCTTGGAGGGCCAACATCCTACTAAGTTTAGCACGATCTGGCCCCAACACACCTGCCTGGAAGATTCCAGTCATCCTGAAAACCTTGACTACTGGTTAAGGTGAATCTGAATAGGGCTGGAGCTAAATTCTGCAGGAAGGCAACCCTCCAAGAGCAGGGTTGACTACCCCTGATCTAAAAAGTGCAATGCTGTGGAGGCTCCAGGAACAGTCTGAAAATTCTTTCACTTAAGGGTGGTTTTAACTTAAGTTGCAACTGGCTCCCGGCTGTGTAATTGATACTCACCATTGATAGACATGTATTATCTTCTTTAAAAACGTGGAGGCACTTTGGGACACCTTTGGGTAGAGCTTAGATGAGTCAAACTTTGCTGCATGGATTTTGATCTCTGTCACTTTTGGGTCTTTGTCTTGGAAAGGATGTCTACCGCTGAGCCTACAGTAAACAAAGTGACTTAAAATAAACACCATTTTTTCTTATTTGATAAGCTTATTATCTCAGAAATACACCATAATACAATAGTAAAGCTGGCTGATTGGTTTATTCCTTTATAGATGACTTACATAATATAGGAAAGAACTCCCAAGCTCCAAATGTCTGCTGGGGGTCCTACTAGATCTCCTTTTAGCATTTCTGGAGCTTGAAGAAGGCAGAAAACATCTCATTAATGTCAATAAGACATGGATATGTATTTTAAATCCTTATGTAGAGAAACATCACATGATAAGAATTGCACAGTGTGCATACCCATGTACTCCAGAGTCCCAATATCTCTGCTGTATTGCTGAAGTGAGAGAGGGTTAAACCTTTGAGCACTGCCAAAATCAATGATTTTAATCACATTGAGGTTGGTGACCATGATATTGTCTGGCTTAATGTCCAGATGAAGAATCTGGCAGTTGTGGAGATATTCTAAACCCTGAAGAATCTGGACAATGAAACCCACTACATCATCTTCAGTGTAACATAATCTGGAAGAGAAACCAAGACCCATCTGAAGACACTGAACTTCATTTTCACATCCTATTTAAAATAAAACAATCTAAAAAAATTACCCGAAAGGCTCATACACACCTGTCAATGAGACTGTACAGGATCTCTTTGCCTGGGCAGTACTCTGTTATGAGTACAAGGTAGCGAGGTGTGATATAGGCTTCATGTAGGGCCATGATTCTTTCACAATGAAGGGACTTCAGGGTCTCATACTCCTTTATGACAGTTTGCTTAGTCTGATGATCATAGGGAATTATCTTTGACATGAACATCTTCCCTGTTGCATTTTCTCTGCAATCTCTTATCACTCCAAAACGACCCCTATCAAAAATAAATGTGTTTCATGAAAGTGCTTGCAGATTTGTAAACTGTATAAATAGATGGAGAATTATTTGTATAAATAAAGGGACAAGTAATTTTATTTTCTCACCTGGCTTTCTCTTCCAAAAAGCTGTATGGCTTCTGAGGAACTCCTTGCCTCAAAGTGGTCTCAGTTTTTTTGCAGGATACCACTCGTCCTGTAGGTGTCTCTGGTGTGGGTGAGCTTGCTCCTTCTCCTATTGGACTGATACTGCTGACCAGAATTACATGGGGAGAGACAGGGGTGGGAGCAACTGAGCAAGTGGCTGGAACATATGTAGGGACAAGGGAAATTGATCTGCCTATTGAGGGTGGAGCTGTGCATGACCTTGGAGATACAGTCTGGGCTTGTGTAACACGGGGAATCATATTGATAGTGCTCGTTGGCTTGGGGAGAACAAGAGGAGGCATTGACGTCTTTGGGCAAGAGTGAGAAACAGGGACTTCTGAGGAAGTATTTGTAACTTCACTAGACTGTGCAATAACAGGACTAATAGACTGACTAAACACACTTGGCTGTGCTAATGTAAAAGCAGATGTTGTCACAGCAGTGGTCACAACAGGGTAAGAGGCCAAGGGGTGTGTCTTCATTTCAGCAGGCTTATGGAGTGGTGCCACTGCAAAACAGGTAGGATTGATATACACATACATTTATTTTCCTAATCCAGAAGATAAAAATGAAATGACATTAACCAGTTAATTAAAATAGTAAAATGTCTTGTAATAAAAGCTTATTTTACCAACAGAGCAATAATCAGTTTTAAAGCTAAGTAATTAAGTACAACTGAACTGTATGCCCAGTACCTTCAACGTTAATGCTTACTCCCTCTGATACATTGCTGTATGGACCTTGGCCAGCTTTATTTACACATGCCACACGGAATCGGATGGTAGATCCAGATGGAAGTTTAGAGCAATTGTAGAAACAATCAGTCACTCCTGTAGCTTCAGTCCACCACTTATCATATCCTACAGATAAAACGTGAAAATTTAAATCACTGCACACAATAAATGACAAAGATATAATAATATCCATACTATTATGAAACATAATAAATCAGTATATGCAAGATTTATTAGACATTCCCTACCATCAGATCTTCTCTCAAGTATGTATGAGCAAGGAACTTTGGTGTCTGATGGTTTCCATTGCACCAGAGCAGTGTTATTGTAGATCTGTGGAATCTCTGGGGTTCCTGGCGGTTTTGGAACACCTTAAAATGTGATATAAACAATATATGAGAAAAGAAAATAACTTGTGCAAGCATATAATGAACAAAATGTGAAAACACCTAAACATCTGTTTGGCATTAATGCTATACACCTTATTCCTGACAAGCTTACTGCATTTTTAATTATGGGAGGGACTTCCGGTTTGGGAAACTTCCACTAAAAAAAATGCAAAGAATAATTTCAAATTATAAGGTTGTGCTATAAATAATCCTTATCTATCAATTTGATTGAATAATCTGTTTTCCTTTGTTTTATTTTTAGACATCAGAAGAATAATGTAACTCTTGGTATTTTAATGTGACATGATATCACAAGAATATCCGTGGCAAGAGCTCTTTTCATTCGCTGCATTATTTTCCTCCTGATTATTTCTTTTTTTTTCTCTGTAACAATGTGAACAACATATTGCACACTTGTGGTCTGCTCTCATTATTTAATTTACAATATATATACCAAGAATAATTCCCTAGAATGCTGTGAATCTCTATTTTTTCTCCCCAAATCCTCACATCTCTGTCCAGGTTTGTTTTCACACGGATGCTTTAAAATGTAATTGTTTCCTCTTTTCACTTCTAATCCCTATTAACAGTGTTCACTGGAATGTTTCTAAAGCAGGTACATTCAATATTTGTGGCCTGTCAAAATGATGGAAAGCATTTTGAAATATTATCACTTATTGTTAAAGTTAATTAACTTTTTTTTACTAAGGCAACATATGTTACATAATACAGACATATTACTACAGTGATATTTAACATGTCTGGTAATAACGGTAATATTGCTGCTGAAAGAATCAAGCTTTTGGGGTTATTCATCGTCTGTTGTAGTAATTTGTTAATGCTTTTAAGTTCCCTTTCAAGGGAACTCGAGCTGCGTTGAAACGCTGCGTGAGTGCGTCATGAAGCACGTATGGAATCAGTTCAATGGCAAGACGGAACGTCATAGGCGGGTGACGTCATCGACCAGGAAACTATAAAGCACCCCTGAATCATAACCGCGCTAGCTTCTGTGCCTTCAGCAAGCGCTTTGTGTGAATCATATTGTCTGAAAGTGTTTTTGTCTGTCCTTAGTTGTTACTAGGCATGAGTTTTGTCACATGTGAGAGTTTACCACTAAGAACACTGCGCTCCCGCCGATCGCCCATCGATAGGTTTCAAGAAGAGAAAAAGCAGGCGGCGGCGTTCCAGAAGTACCTGCCACTCAGAGGTCATGTCCTAGGGACTGCTGGGCAGGAGCAGTCCCGACCGTCGTCTAGCTCCTCACACAGAGCGCAACAAAAGCAGAGTGTCGTGTCTTGCGTTCCCCCACAGAAAGACTAGGACGTGGCGTGGCACTCTCAGGCGAAGTCTGCTAAGGGTAAAACTGATCTGAGGACAGTTATTATCGCTAAGAAGGCTTAGTCTAAGAAGTCCCGCCACTGTGTGGATGCTGAGGGTGGTCCCCACCGAGAGAAAGCTGAGTTCACTGCTGAGTGCACCGCATCACATGGTGCCCGCCCTCAGGGGCCCACTCTGCCAACCCTGCCTTTATGCCGGGGCGTAGACGGTGCCAGCGAGGGTTTTCCCGAGGGGCACTCGCTCCCTCTGAGGAGGGGTCAAGAGCAGTTAGACCAGTTGTTCCCTGCCAGTGTGCCGTTACAGGGCACTGTGTCTGCAGCTCAAAATATTCCAGAGGCCAGTCTCAAGAGGTTGGTACCCTTAGTAGATTATCTGGCGGAGTGGAAAAGCCTTCCAAATATATCTAAATGGGTCCTGCAAATGATCGAAAACGGTTACGCTATTCAGTTCAGGTCTCATCCACCTCGATTCAGAGGGGTCCTACCCACAGTGGTGGGCCCTGAGCAGGCTCTGGTAATGGAACAGGAGGTAAAGGCTCTTTTGCAAAGGGAGGCTATAGAACGGGTTCCTCCTCCCAGCAGGGAGTCAGGTTATTACAGCTGGTACTTCATTGTCCCAAAGAAGGATGAGAATTTTAGATCTGAGCCTGTTAAATCGCACAGTAGGGAAGCTCAAATTCAAGATGCTCGCTCTCAAACAGATCGTGTCACAAATCAGATCCGAGGACTGGTTTGTCACGATAGACCTAAAGGACGCTTACTTCCATGTTTCCATCCTTCCACAACACAGGAAGTTCCTGAGGTTTGCTTTTGGGGGCAAAGCATACCAATATCGTGTTCTTCTGTTCGGCCTAGCTCTGTCTCCCCGCCCATTCACGAAATGCATGGATGCAGCTCTGGCTCCACTGCGACTCCAGGGCATCCGCATTTTAAATTATATTGACGATTGGTTGATCCTAGCTCAATCGGAGCATCAGGCGGTTCGGCATCGAGATGTCGTTCTCGCTCACTTTAAGAGATTGGGGACAAGGCTGAATGCCAAGAAAAGTGTGCTATCTCTATTACAGAGGACCACCTTTCTGGGCATGGTTTGAGATTCAACGACGATGCAGGCACGTCTGTCTCCTGCTCGTATCGCTTCGATTCTCTCAGCTTTGAAACAAGCAAAGCTAGGCCAGTCGCTCACTGTAAAGCAGTTTCAGAGACTGTTAGGTCTGATGGCGGCAGCGTCCAATGTTATACCTTGCGGCCTGTTGTACATGAGACCGTTGCAGTGGTGGCTCAGGAACAAGGGGTTCTCCCCGAGGGGAAACCCACTCCGCATGATCAGGGTCCTTGTCGTCGCGTCACGTTAACGACGGATGCTTCCCTCAAGGGTTGGGGTCTGTGGCAGGACCATCATCTCTCGTGGCACATAAATTGTCTAGAATTCTGTCATCGACATCCTGTCGAGGCAGGGGCCGAGGCCCGGGGAATGGAGACACCACCCCGAGGTGGAGGAGCTCCTGTGGAAGAATTTCGGTCATGCCAAGGTAGACCTGTTTGCTTCCACGGAGACATCACATTGTCCACTGTGGTTCTCTCTAAGCCATCCAGCCCCTCTGGGGTTGGACGCTATGGTGCAGGCATGGCCGAGGTCACGTCTGTACGCATTTCCCCCGATTGCTCTGCTCCCAGGAGTTCTGGAAAGGGTTCGCCGGGACGGGGTCAGTCTATTTTTGGTAGCCCCGTTCTGGCCGGCCCGAGTATGGTTTGCGGACCTAGTGTCTCTCCTTTACTCTCTCAGGCAAGTGGGTCGATTCTTCACCCCCGCCCAAAACTGTGGAAACTGTGGGCTTGGCCCAGCTCATGAGTTCTGGTCTCTTAACTGAGGTTGTTGAGACCATCCTCCACTCCAGACCTCCGTCCATGAGGAAGTTATATGCCTTGAAGTGGAGACTTTTCACTTCTTGGTGTGGAGAACACCAGTTGGACCCGGTTAACTGCCCGGTGGGTGCAGTGCTGGAGTTCCTGCAGGAACTCTTCTCCGCAGGGCTATCCCCCTCCACACTTAAGGTGTACGTGGTGGCACTAGCTGCTTACCACCCCCCTTTGAGTGGAGTTTCTCTGGGGAGACACCCACTTATAACACGTTTCCTTCGTGGCACTTTGAGACTGAGGCCAGCAGTACGCACGAGGGTGCCGACCTGGGATTTGGCCATTGTATTAGAAGGCCTCTCCCTAGCTCCGTTTGAGCCTATTGAAGAAGTTTCTGAGAAATTCATTACTCTTAAGACAATCTTTCTGCTTGCTATCTCGTCTCTCAAAAGAATTGGAGGTCCCTACTAACACTGTTAGGCCTATAGTACTGCAGGCATTTTGTCCTCCTCCTTTTCTGACGTCAGACCAAGAGAAACTAAATCTGCTCTGCCCGGTTAGGGCTTTAGATGCTTACGTCCACAGAGCTGCCCTGTGGAGGAAATCTGAACAAAGCTTTATTTGTTTTGGGTCACCCAGGAAGGGGTGTCCTGCATCTAAGCAGAGAATGAGCAAGTGGGTGGTTGAGGCTATCTCACTTGCTTATGAGTCGCCTGGTCAGCCTTCACCTTTAGCTGTACGAGCTCACTCGAATAGGAGTATGGCTGCTTCTAAAGCTTTATTGTCAGGAGCTTCACTACATGACGTTTGTGATGTGGCAGGCTGGTCATCACCGCATACGTTAAAAATATATCTAAATTACGCCATATGCTCTCAATGACAAATGTGGAACAATTAGTTCATGCGTTCATGACCTCAAGGCTAGATTATTGTAATGCTCTACTGGGTGGTTGCCCTGCACGCTTAATAAACAAATTACAGCTGGTCCAAAACGCAGCAGCTCAAGTTCTTACCAGAACCAGGAAGTATGACCATATTAGCCCTGTTCTGTCAACACTGCATTGGCTCCCTATTAAACATCGCATAAATTTTAAAATATTGCTGATTACTTACAAAGTACTAAATGGTTTAGCTCCGCAGTACTTGAGCGAGCTCTTAACGCATTATAGTCCTTCACGTCTATTGCGATCTCAAAATTTCGGCCAGTTAATAATACCTAGAATATCAAAATCGACTGCTGGCAGTAGATCCTTTTCCTATTTAGCACCAAAACTTTGGAACAGTCTTCCTAACATTGTCTGGGAAGCAGACACACTCTGTCAGTTCAAAGCAAGATTAAAGACACATCTCTTTGACCTAGCATTCACATAATACATTATAGACTTCTATAATTCAATGTTAGGCTGCATAGATTAGGTCAGCTGGAACCGGGAACACTTCCCATAAATCCTGATGTACTCGTTACATCATAAGAAGAATGGCATCTATGCTAATTTTAGTGTCTTTGTTTATCCCAAGGTTTTCCCGCAGCCTGCCGGATCCAGGCCGTATCCAGATCTGACGAAGGACCTTCGCCTGGACCTGATGTCAACGCAGTGCTGAAGTGCCAACTAGTCTCTCCCTATGGAGGATCCCTTTACCACTCTACAGATAAAGCGTTGCCAGAAAATTTGTTTCGCGTACCTACCCCGAAGTGACAAAATAAAATAAAAGTCTGTATCAAATTTATAAGGAAAGACCAGTACTCTGTTTAGGCTTGGTCAGGTTTGGAATTCCAAACCTGCGCACATATATTCAAACGCACATAACTATAGAACCAATTCTTAATGCGCATGTGAACGCCATCAGCGTTTCTCACAGGTTCGCATTTAAAGTCTATGTAGAGAGAATAGTGTCGTCTTAGCGGCCCCTTATTTAATAACAAATGATCGTTGCAACGGAAGCGAATCAATCAAAACTAACTTTAGCTGGAAAATAACTTTATTAAAGAACCGCTATAAAGCCACAACAATCTCTGTTGCCATAAATTATACGTTTGTCTCTGTAAAGCTGCTTTGAAACAATCTACATTGTTAAAAGCGCTATATAAATGAGGATGACTTGACTGACGTTCGTTAGATTCTACAATCTTGACTTCAGCTCCACTCCAGGGGCGCAGGTGCTTTCGATGCAGCATTTCGTTCCCTCTTCAGGGAACAAGGGTTACATACGTAACCGAGACGTTTCCCTTTAATGTTCGATGGGTGAGTAGAACAAGGTAATTTCATTGAACCCAGTTTTTTTTTTTTTTAGCATATTATTGCATTGATAGAGCAAACCTTTCACTGATTGTTTACAGTTTAACGGAAGTTACTCTCATAATTTGCGCAAAGCATCATAGGGCATAGGAAAAAGGTGGATACTAAATCCACAGCTTCCATAGCTTACAGGCTAAGGACAGAATACAGGAACTAGTTGCAGAAGCCAGGTTATTAGTGGCTACACATTCATAGATTCCAGCATCCTTCTTAGAGGTCTTCATGATCATCAAAAGTTGCCTTCCATCTGGGCAGGCCACTAAGCTCATTCTGTCATGAATCTCCAAAGGTTTCTTATCTACGAACAGAAACGGAGAAAAGTAAAAAAAAAAATTTGTTGGAGAACTACCTTTTTCATAATTAAAAGTAAACCAATGAATGAAAAATACCTTTCATCCATACTATTATAGGCTCAGGACTACCAGCTGGAAGACAACTAAGGGTGACTGGATTTCCTTCAAGAAGAACATGGTCCTTTAGTGTAATATGGAAAACTGGAGGAAAATCTGAAAGAAAAAAAAATGGATGAATTATTAATTGGAATTGCTGATCAAAACTGTAGCACTTGGCATACCAGGAGCAGAAGGAATGGAATTACATATTTTGTTTCACCTTCTTTTGGAGTTGCAGGTGCACTTGATTTAGATGGTGTCCTATCTCTCTTACTTCTGGACAAACCCCATCTGTCCCACCTAGACCTTATGTCAGTTTCAGGAGCTGTCAACAAAGAAATGCTTTTAATGCAATTTTGCAGTTAATGTCTCTTCATAATTTGCATAAATTAGTTTCCAAAGCTTAACTCATAAAGTTACACTATCTAACTAGCATACTTAGCAACAACTTACATGAAAAAAAACTAACTGAAAAAAAATTGCATAAACTGAATAATACATACTCTGAAAGGACTCTACAGAAGTACTACTAGAAGTGTAGTTCAGTGTTTCTTTGGATGATGTAGTAGCAGTATGAGAGGAAAGCTGGTTCTCTGGAATGTCCACATTCTTGTGAATGAGTCCATCAGACTGAGAGCGGCGATGACATGAGAGCAAAGGTGTTTTCTGTCCTTCATTTCTAGTTTCCTTTTCTCCCCCCATCTTGTCAGGCTGACTTTGTTTTCTTAATGAAAATCCAGATACCTTTGACTCAAACTTTTTTCGCAATGCCAGAACTGGAGAATCATTTATTTTCTTGATGTATTGCTTCTCTTCTTTTAGAGTTTCTTCATCAACGTGGGGTCTAGTTTCCTTGCCCTTCCTGTCTTTTGACTTACTATGCACTCTATCAAATATTTCTGAAACATTAGATTCGAATTTATGTTGCACAGCAAGGACAGGCAATTCAGCAACTTTCTTATCTTTCACAAGATTTGCTTTGTTTGTATCTATAGTGTTATCAAACCTTCCTGTCTCAACTTCTTTTTTGTCTAGGGACTTGCTACGTCCCATAGCCCAGGTAACTCGTCGTTTGTTAGTGACAGAATCTGAGGTCTCGTCTTTCCCTTTTTTATGAATGGGTTGCAATCTCCTTGCACGCATAGAGAATCTTCCAAAAAGTCCAAGCCCAGATTCTTTCTCCACCTCCCTGAGGTCTTGGACAGACTTGGATTTTTCCTGTAATCCTCTATGTCCAAACTCCAATGGGGCTCCTACAGGGCCAGGTCGATAAACCTCTTCATTTGATCTCCGTGGAAGAACTGGCGAATTTTCTTCAAACTTTGCCCTTGTTAATCGTTTCAGGCCAAGTGTCAAAGATGATTCCTTCTTCTTAAATCTTGCCTCAAAAAGTTCCTCTGAATCAATATCTTTGATATCCATTCTAAGAGTCGGCTGGTATGCAGACGAAGCAGCAGCAAAAACAACTGGATGTCCAGTGGTAGGTTGAGTATCTGGCTGTGAGATTTTCAAGATAGGGGTGGGTAGCACTGAGAGAGAGGATGCCTGTTTGGCATTTACCTGCACTTTACTTGAATAATTTGAGGATATGTCATGTGGAAGTATATCAAGACAAAATTTAGTACTTTTATTAATCTTTCCTTTCACACTGTCTTGAGAGAATGTGTGTTCTTCCATCTTCTCTAACTCCTTCTCAGTGTCATCTAATATAGATTCAGGCTGGGAAGTATTTATTATATGGACATTACCAATAGCCTCTTCTTCCTTAGACACCTGTTTATTTTCCAAGTCTGGAGTTGGTGGCTTGGAAGAAATTTCTCTTGGAAACACAGGTGTCGGACAAGCCTTGGTTTGATCTGTGATATTAGATTTGGCTTCCAGAAAAAGGGAGGGAATCTCTAGTGGGGCTCCAGATCTCCTATGTAGTGAAATTGACTCTGAGTTTCCCTCCCTTAAAGAAGACCTCTTTCTGGATACAGTTTTTGTTTCCCTAGGACTGTCAGTGGTGAATGCCTGAGAAACTCCTGAAGCACTCAACCTGGCATGTCTGAAGTTACGATCCAAAGAGGCAGTCCGCCTGTCATCATCAACACCCAGTGTCTCAAGCAGGGGGCCACGAAGACCACTCATATTCTTGTCAACAGTTCCCCCTCTTAGCAACCTCTGCCTCATAAGATCAAGTTTAAGAGCATAGTCTTCCTTACTCAGCTTGCCTGTCTTTGGACTACTGCTCCTGTGTGGAAGCTCCATGGAAACTGCCTTTTTCATGTGCTTTTGGCTTTCCTTTGTATTATCATTCACATTACCATATTCAGGTGTGATCTGCAGTAGAAGTGCACTGTCAGCAGAACTCCCTCTTCGCATCAGCTCTCTTCTGGACTTGGCTGCTACCTGTTCAGCTTCTACACTGTCACCCCTTTGCAAGGATTCTTTCAAGTGTTCAGTCCTTTCTGCAATTTCCAGGTGGTCTACATTCTCCTGTCGATCAGTTGCCTGACATTCTGTGATGTCTTCAAGCCAATGACTGTTTTTTTGGTAGGTATCATTGGATCCTCTGATAACATTATCATCATCCTCGTGAATCTCAGTAAGAGACATCCAGGAACCAGAGAACAACATCATTGTGTGGGGCATAGGGATGAAAGGAAGTTCATCAGTGTCCTCATCTGAGTCGGAGGACGACGATGGAGGTGGTGAGCAGTCTTTAAGGTTTCTAGGCACAGCAAGGGACACATGGCTTGAAGAGTCATCCAGCAATTCTGATATGGATCTCATCACCATTTTAGACTTGTATCTAATAAGTGAACACTGAAATAAAAAAGAAAAAATAAAAAAAAACTGAGTAAGGTAATGAACTTTTTTTTTAAAATGTTACGGTTTTTTTATGTTTTTATTTATTTATTATTATTGCTTACCTGCCATTTCCGTCGGGCTAGTACTTGCTTATGTGATGTTGTGATGATGCTTTTTCCCTTTGTCAGTGACTAAGGAAAATATGACAATAAGATTAATGTGTAAACATTTCAAGCATGACAACTCTTGGAATACTTTACCATGGTAATGGATATGACAATGTTAATGTATTTGGTCTTTGCAAAATAGATCTGCTATGCTGTTGCTGCAGAGCAATTACAAAGACTTGCTACTAACAGTACATGCACAGGCAAGCTGCTGTAAGCATGTGACATACTTCTGACATACAAATAGCATATATGACATTACCAATAGCAGACCTATAGGGCTGGAGCTGGAGGAGGTGGTGGGTTTCTGATAGCATGCTGCAAGACTTGTTTACAGCAAACACAGAACCAAATTATTTACAACACCATTTCCAGAATAGTTGGGACATTTTGTAAAATGCTATAAAATCAAGAATCTGTGATTTGATAATTCTCTTGAATCTTTATTTAACTGACAAATGTACAAAGAAAATATTTCCAATGTTTTCACTGACCAACTTAATTTTATTTTGAAAATATAAACAAGTTTTGATTTTAATGGCTGCTACACACTCCAAAAAAGGTAGGACAGAGGCATTTTTACCACTGTGTCACTTGAACTACACTTGATTAGTATCCTTAATTCCCAAATGATTAACTAGTGTAATTAAGGATAATTACACTGTTTAATCATTTGGGAATTAAGGATACTAATTGTTGAAGTGTTGCAAGTGGAATATTTGCCCAATCTTGTCTGATATAAGACCACTGCTCAACAGTCTGTGGTCGTCACTGTCCTATTCTCCCTTTCATAATGGGTCATACATTTTCAATAAGAGACAGATCTGGACTGCAGGCAGACAGTCAGGCACATCCCTTCTATGGTGCAGAGTTTCTAGAAACCACTCAGTTTTAGCATGTGCAGAATGAGGCAGAAAGATGTCATCTTGATGGTAGTTTATGTCTCTGTATAATCCAAATATATGCCTTCATGTCAGTGGTACCGTCACACAAATGAAAGTTACCCATACCGCATGAACTGATGCACCCCAGGACAGATGTTTGCTTTTGCACTTGTCACTGATGAAAGTCTGGATGGTCCCTTTCGTCTTTGGGACTGAGAACTCAATGTCTGTTTTTCCCAAAAACAAGCTGAAACATGGACTCTTCTGACCACAGCACACATTTCCACTGTCTTTTAGACCATCTGAGATGAGCTTGGGCCCAGAGAACTCGCCGGCATCTCTGATTAGAACTGTTGTATAGCTTTCTCCTTGCGTAACAGAGATTTGAGTGGCTGTAGCGTCTGAACTAATCAGACACACACAAATTATTCATTTATTTAATGAATAATCCAGCAAACTCACTCTCCCAACCAAGGCCTGTGAAACTTTCCCCAAAAACTAACATCCCAAATGAAGCTAACACACTGGCAGGACGTGGTGTCTTGTTACAGGACACACTGAGACTGATAAGAGTTTTACGATCCAAAGGAATGTGGCCACATGCGCAAGAGAGAGACAATGGGAAGACAGAAACAATCTTTAATACAGACTTTGCTGCATTAATCATAGACTAACTGATCTATAAATGAGCATGCATCCCAGAAACTGTGTGAATGATTTACTGTCTTGTGTACTATTATGTATATACTATGGTATGTATTTTATTATACAACCAACCAACGGTCAATGTAACCTCACCTGTATCATGTCTCCTATCTAATTAATCCTCATTTAACCCCCTGGGGTCGGCGGTATCGCCGGCGATACCAGCTCCCTTTTTTTTTATCAGTTCAAAAGAGATTCATTTTGCTCTGTTGACTTTGATATTACAAACAAGTTTCATACATCAATCGATTCTGTTAAGTGTGTATTATTTTTGTGTATACTCACAATAAAAACAAAGTGTTGTGCTTTTTGCCAAATAAAGAAAAATAAACATGATGTGAGTTCTGCTTTCTCTCTGTCAGTGAAGTCCATTCTGAAACGCGTCCGAAAATGAACAATAACTCAGCGAATACTCAGTCAAACAGACATACAGACACACAGGCATGAAGCTTGAATTCTCTTCTTTTAAATGAAGTAATTTATATAAAAAACAAATATTCTCAGTTCATGTAATCTGTAAGAAAAGTGCGAGATGTCAGTCGTTCTCATCTCATCTAATTATTTTTAATGTGACCCCGCCCACGGAGAGCGCAAATTCAAACGCAAATGACTGAGGCAATCGATGCAAACTGTGAATGCCCCCATATCAGCTCGAGAAAACACAAGTTTAATCAGATCATTGTACTTGTTTACACCGTCTCGCAGCGCTGTGAGGAATAATACTATCGTAATAATAATAATGGAAAATGTACCTCAGAAGTGCGGGTATTTCGAGGAGAAACGGATCCGACTGAGCTGAGGAATACTGTAGTAAGTTTTTTTCCTTCTCAAGTGAATCGCATTTCTGTGTGTGAATGAATGAACGGCAGAGATGCGCGCTGTTTACCACAGCTCGCAAAAAGACCGTTTAAATTTGAATCGCATTTCTGTGTGTGAATGAATGATGATGTTTTAGCAAACTGTATTGCTATACTGAGATGAGTAAAAATCGACTGAAATATGTTGAAATAAAATGTAGGCTATTTGTATAAGCAACGTATTAAACTGCAAATTAACATTTATATGCCCTAATATTTCATAAAAACAACGTTACAGTCAGGCAAATTATGAAAGACAACATTTTGTTGACTAGATTTGGGTACAGTTTTTACTGTAGAATATATTGCCACATCAAATAAGCTTTTGTTTAGCAATTTCTGCTCAATTTCTGCTCATATATATATGTACATATATAAAATACTATTTTTGTCAAAAATAAAGTCATCAACTAAGATGTTAGCTGTTCCAATGTTGGCTATATTCAAACTAATGAATACATATGATAAAATGTAGGCCTATAATCATTTTTTTACAAAGAAAGAGTACACTTGAAATATTGTTGAAATTGTAATTATTGTTGTAATTGTAACCTTTTTAATAAAATAGCAAAACATATTTACAAGATAGATGTAAGCAAAATCTTAAATGGTCAATATAAGTCTTCTTCTAAATATATCTTTTGTCCTTGCATTCATTCTTGTGGCTCAGTCAGTGTCACACCTGAATGAATGGCTCATTATGCAAGACATTACGCATAATGGGTGGGACATTGTATTCTCAGGTGTAAACCACTCCTCGTTCACGCCCCCCTCGCATATTGGCTTTCCAAGCAAAACCTGTCTTACACAATTTAAATCAATGTATTGTTTTATGTGAACGATAAAGCAAGACTATTTTCACATAATTTTGAAGCCAGAACTCGAAGCGACAACATCCATTAGTCAAAAGTCTTGTGGACACATATTTAGTATGAGTTTTGTGGTCTTATTTCAGCAACTTTCATTTTTATTTTTTTCAATAACCACGCATAAACATTATTCTCTTAAATATACAAACATCTACATACATGTTGCTCACATATTATGGTAGCCCTGTTTGTGCTATATAGAGTGAATTTACACCTTTGCCATTATCATGTTTATAAATAACTGAAAAAAGCACAAATGTCAGGGCATGTCAAAACATCCCAAGGGCCCCAAAAACACCTTAGACCCCAGAGGGTTAATGACTCACACTTTGATGTACTTCACCTTCTCTTAGAATGCAGTGTGGATTTGTTATATCTATCTGAGCATTAATGAACAGAAAAAAGGTAAGGCAGAGGTCTAACCACCCCTCCCCCCCACTGGAGCCCAAGGGCCCAGCAGGCCTGAGCACTGCCTGAATATGCCTTCATGCTCCCAAAGGGAGTCAGACTGCCTTTTCTTCAATCCAGAAAACTGCAACTTTACGATCGCTGAATGGGCAACGATCAACTCCTGGCCTTCTCTGCACTTCAGGATGCCGTGCCATCCAGCGTGCCCTCAGCAGGCCAGACTCTCTCTCTCTCAACCACAACAGCGTCGAAACCACCATGCAAGTTCATCATCATCTTCTCCATCCAGCAGAGGAGAAAACAATGGCAACTTGCACCATGACATTTGACACTCACGGACCCATCGACAAACTCAATTTTCAACCACTTCAAGAATTGCCCACTGCACATACCATGCAAGTATCAATTTAATGAGGTGCTCTGAAAATGATAAGCTGATGGTTCTTTTCATAGTTAAATAGATCTTTTCCATAGTTCTATTTCCTGCTTCCGGTTCCACATCACTCACCCTTTTACCTATGCATGTATGTATGTATGTATGTATGTATGTATGAATGTATGTTTGTTTAGTTTTAGTTATGTTTGTGAGTTAGTTAATAAAACTTGTGCACAATATGGATTTGGTATCTGATTCTCTGCTTGCAACAAAGTCCCTTTTACGATCTTGATCTTGTTACATGCTCTAAGTGCTGTACATGCTAAGAAATAATTATTTTTCGGTGGCCATGAAAGATACACTTTTCTTAGAATAAATGAATAATCAAAAGAGGTTGTTGGAACTGATTAATTGATTGTAATATTAATTTAGCTTATCTCAAAGTTAATCTAATTAACTGACCCAAATATTAATAATTAATCATAATCGGTAATTTTGAGTTATTATTAATATTTCTCCTTTGAGCTAATTTGTTACATGGCATTTCTTGATGCAGTGTCATACTGTGTTAAGTAAAAAATGGTTTTCTAAAGTACTCCTGAGCATACGTGGCTGTATTTAACAGAGTAGCATTATGGTTTCTCATGCAATGCCGTCTGAGGGCTCAAAGGTCACGCACATTAAACGGAGGTCTCCTGCCTTGCCCTACACAGACTGAGATTTCTCTGGTGTCACGGTTCATGGGTTCACTGACTCGCCCTCGCTATGTTGTGTGTATGTTTGTGTGTGTGTGGTGGGTGTGGCTCATTATCGTTACTGATGAGCGGATCAGCGGCAGCTGAGTTTCATGATTGGCGTCCTATTTATTGTCTGTGATTTCGTCCTGTGTTTGTCAGATCGTTTGGTGATTCTCCTGGATTATTGTCCATGCTTGCAGTTCCTGAGACTTCGTTCCTGGTTCTTGCCTTTTTGTCTTCTGTGTTCCTGAGGATCATCTGTGTCGCCTGGATTATCTGCCCATTGCGTCCCTGCATTACCGAGCTCAACATCTTCTCTGCCCACGACGACTGACCAGCATCTCTATCTATTTCCTGCATTGTTCAATAAACATTTCTGTTTCACTCGCAAGTGGATCTTTTGCCTTCATTTACAGAGTCTGACATAACGATCTGACCATCAATGGATTCAGCGAGTGCACCCGGACTACAGGAATTCCTCGCAAACAACAATGTTCATATGGACCGGCAGGACGAACAGTTAGTCGCCACTGGTCGGGCTATACAGGCTCTGGTAACGCAGGTGTCCGAGCTCAACTTCAACAACTGAGAGTGCCCACTGCGCCACCCCCGCCGCCCGTTCCCCACGATCCACCCAACACCAACCAGCACGAGCCACACATTCCGACGCCTGAGAGGTGTTCCAGTGAGCCGAACCTCTGCAGAACCTTTCTGACTAAGTGTACCATCTTCTTTTCTCTCCAGCCTGTAACCTTCGCTTCTGAGCAGTCTAAAGTGGCATTAGTAATGACACTACTTTCCGGACGCGCGGCTCTGTGGGGAACGGCGGTGTGGGAAAACCAACATCTCTGCTGTTCCTCGTTCCATGCACTCGGAGAGGAGATGAAACGAGTGTTCGACCGCGCGGTAGACCGCCAGGACAACAGAACTGTCTCCGATTTCTCCATCGAATTCCGGACTCTGGTGGCCGGGTGCAAATGGAATGAGGAGGCGCAGTGGGACATGTTCCTGCATGGGTTGGCTGACCGTGTTCAATGTGAGATTTATACCTTGGAGCTACCTAGGAGTCTGGACGGACTTATTGAGCTGGCCTTGCGCATGGATGCGCGTTTGCAGCAAAGAGGGAGTCACTCACACCAGGCTTTGGTGCCAACATTCCCTGAGTACTCCAGTTCCAGAAGAGAGAACACAGTCAGTTCACCGTTCGATCCTGAACCCATGCAGGTAGGTCGAGCTCGGCTTTCCCAGGAGGAGATGGAACGTCGGAGAGCGAGTGGACTCTGCCTCTACTGCGGCAAGGCCGGACATTTCCTTGCTTCGTGTCCGTTAAAAGGTCAAGCCCGATAGTAGGACGGAGGTTACTGTCAGGTGGGCTAACCATGGCTAACTCCTCTACCACTCTCCTCCCTGTAAGACTGCAATGGGCAGACCGTTTTCATGACTGCCAGGCACTTATTGACTCTGGAGCTGAGGGGAACCTTATGGACCACTCCTTGGCTCGACAGCTTCAGGTTCCCATCAAGTCCTTGGAACATGTTATTTCGGTCAGCGCCTTAAACGGACAAGAACTCCCTGGTATTACACACTCTACTTTCCCTCATCACTTCTGGGAATCATATTGAAGACACTTCCTTCCTACTCACTGAGTCACCTTTAGCTCCCATCGTTCTGGATCATCCGTGGCTGGTGAAGCACGAACCCAGAATAGGATGGGGTCTGAACTCGGTCTCAGCATGGAGTGAACATTGTTATGCCTCATGTCTTTTGTCTGCTTGTTCGTCTGTTTCTCGTTCTGTGTTGCAGGAGGAACCAGTGAACCTGTCAAACGTGCCACAGGAGTATCTCGACTTGAAGGAAGTGTTCAGTAAGTCCCGGGCTGCTTCTAGATTTACTGCCAAGTACGTTTCTGCCTAAGGGCAAGTTATATTCGCTTTCTGTTCCAGAAAGGGAGGTCATGGAGAAATATATTTCTGATTCTTTGGCAACCGGAAATATTCGCCCTTCTTCGTCTCCCGCAGGCGCAGGGTTCTTTTTTGTGGGTAAGAAGGATGGCTCGCTGCGACCATGCATTGATTACAGGGAGCTGAATAACATCACTGTAAAGAATACTTATCCTTTGCCGCTGATGTCTTCAGCCTTCGAGCGGTTGCAGGGAGCATCTCTTTTCACGAAACTGGACGTGCGCAATTCTTATAATTTGGTCCGCATAAGAAGGGGGGATAAGTGGAAAACGGCGTTTAATACCCCCAGGGGACACTTTGAATATTTGGTTATGCCTTTTGGCCTGTCAAACGCCCCCGCCGTTTTCCAAGCACTCGTCAATGACGTGTTGAGAGATATGGTTGACCAGTTCATATATGTCTACCTGGATGACATATTGATATTTTCTTCTTCTCTCCAGGAACACGTTCAACACATCAGACGAGTGCTCCAGAGGTTGCTCGAGAATGGGCTTTTCGTCAAGGCGGAGAAGTGCACGTTCCATGCACAGTCAGTTCCGTTTTTGGGGTATATCGTCTCGTCCGAGGGAGTGTGCATGGATCCTGACAAGGTTAAGGCTGTGGTTGATTGGCCAATTCCAGATTCCCGTAAGGCCCTGCAGAGGTTCCTGGGATTCGCCAATTTTTACTGATGTTTTATTCATAATTTCAGCCAACTAGCCGCTCCTCTGACCACCTTGCAGTTCTTTCACAGCGGCCTCCCGCGGACGACAAGATGCACCCTTGCGCGTTCTTTTCTCATCACTTATCGACTGCCGAACGTAATTACGATATTGGTAACAGAGTTGTTGGCAGTCAAGTTAGCATTGGAGGAATGGCACCACTGGTTAGAGGGAGAGGGGGAATCCTTTATCGTCTGGACCTATCATAAGAACCTTGAGTACATCAGGTCAGCCAAACGACTGAACTCCAGGCAGGCTTTTTTTCGGTCGTTTTGACTTTTCGCTTTCGTACCGTCCAGGCTCCAAGAACATCAAACCTGACGCGTTGTCTCGTATTTTTGATCGTTCCGAGCACCCGTCTACTCCAGAGTGCATTCTACCTGAGAGACTTATTGTCTCTACACTCACATGGGAGGTCGAATCGAAGGTCCGCACAGCCTTAGAAGGGGTAACACCTCCGCCGATTGCCCACCGGGTCGATTATTCGTGCCGGAGGGAGTCCGGTCAGACATTATTCGGTGGGGTCATAATTTCAATGTGGCGTGTCATCCAGGAGTTAGTCGTACCAGATTTTTGGTCAAACAACGATTCTGGTGGCCCTCTATTACTCGTGATATTCGGGGTTTTGTTTTGGCTTGTTCAGTTTGTGCCCGTGGTTAGACTTCCAATCGACCCCTGGATGGGTTGCTTCAACCACTGTCTGTGCCTTCGAGATCCTGGTCACACATTGCGCTAGATTTCAACACTAAAGGGGGTTTGGGCTTGGGTTGAGTAGGCACATAACTCATTACCAGTTTCATCTACGGGCCTCTCTCCGTTTGAGTGTAGTCTAGGATACCAGCCACCTATTTTTCCTAGTCTGGAATCCGAAGTCGCGGTCCCCTCTGCTCACGCCTTCGTCCAGAGGTATCGCCGCACATGGAGTAGAGCCCGTGAGACTCTCCTCCAGGTGGGAGAGCGCACTAAGGCTCAGGCCGATCGCCACCGGCTGAAGCCTCCCATATATGTTGTTGATCAAAAAGTGTGGCTTTCTTCCAAGAACATTCCTCTCCGCTCCGTGAGTAATAAACTGGCTCCCAAATTTATCGGTCCGTTCACTGTCACTAAGATTCTTAGTCCAGTGGCAGTCCGCCTCAAACTCCCTCCTGCGTACAGGAGAATTCATTCCACCTGGATTATCTGCCCATTGCGTCCCTGCGTTACTGAGCTCAACATCTTCTCTGCCCACGACGACTGACCAGCATCTCTATCTATTTCTTGCATTGTTCAATAAACATTTCTGTTTCACTCGCAAGTGGATCTTTTGCCTTCATTTACAGAGTCTGACATCTGGATTCCCTGAATCTTTTCTATGTATGGAAGATGGTGAAAGACATCAATTCTTTACAATCTTGCATTGAGAAATTTGATTTTTGAATAGTTTGACAAATCTCAAAGTGGTGAGCCATGACCCATCTTTGCTTACAAAGACTGAGAAGCTCTTTTACACCCAAAACATGATTCCCTCACCTATTGCCAATTCACCTGCTCATTGTGGACTGTTTCAAAAGAGTTGGATAATCTAACTTGAGCTGCGTTTCCACTGCAGGAACTTTCCCCAGGAACTAGGAACTTTGGGGTGGTACTCGGTGTTTCCACCGCAAGAACCAGGGTCTAAATGAAGTTCTGGGTAAATATTTCCCCCTCCGAAAGTCCCTGCTCACGAGGTAGTACTTTTTCAAAGTTCAGGAACTTTCAGGGGTGGGACTTGGGCGCTGAACATGCTGATTGTTTGAGTTCATGCCACATTTTGATTGGTTGACTCCACGCAGCATTTTATTCAACCACCATCTGTTGCGGTGTGTGCAGTAACAGTCGTCTGCTATTCGAATCAACAATGGAGTTTAAAAAATACGACAGATGGACCGACGACGAGGTTCAGGCTTTATTAAACTTAAATTCAGAGGATGAAATCCAGTGGGAACTATAAAATCGTGCGCAATCCTACGTCACCGGACTATTTGCCTAATCTTCACGGTACTTTAGACCATGGTGGAAACGCAGACAGCAACAGGTCTGGGGGAAAAAAAGTTCCTGGTAAAAAAGTTCCTGGGACAAATTGTTCCAGGTAATTTCAGTGGAAACACGGCTTTTAATCTTTTCACTTTTTTTTTTTTTTGCCTCTGTCCCAACTTTTTTGTAGTGTGTTGCAGCCATCAATATCACAATGTGTTTATATTTACAAAATACAATTATGTTGTTCAGTGAAAACATTGGAAAACTTTTCTTTGTACTTTTGTCAGTAAACAAAAAAGGTTCAAGAGAATTAACAAATCCCAGATTGCGAATGTTATTGCATTTGGAAATGGGATTGTAAATGTTAAGCAAGCAAGCCCATTGGCTGCAGATGCAATTAGCGTGTGCCATGTAGTGATGTGATTGCTAGCAGATTTAATTAAGGTATTAGATATTTCAAGGCACAGTTGAAGGTAGGAGTCGAGTCAAAGTTACCAAAAGTGATGAACTGAAGTGTGTATGAATAATTTGTTTTACTGCATTAATCGGTACTGCAGCCTGTTTGTTAATATTCTATCATACCTTGAACCAAGGATGAAAAATACATTCTGTGGCATCAGGTCTCCTAAAGTACAAATGGTTGAACATTTCATTAAAGAGAGCATAACTTCATGACAATTACAACCGTCAGACATATTTTACCAACAATTGTGGTGCAATAAACACTTACAGTTTGTTTGGTACAAGGAGCTTTATGATGAACCCTTTTGCTTCTCTGTAAAGGTCTTTGAACATGCTTTCCTCAAATGCAACATTATAATTCCTGATGTTCAGCAGAGTGTCACGGTCATTTTCCCCAGCAAATGGGGAAACTCCTGTTAGGCTGTGAATTATGTGAAAGATAAAGACATGTTACACATGTTGAATGCAAAATTCTGTCAGTGGAGAGTTCAAAGTCAAGTCAAGTCAAGTAACATTTATTTAAACAGCGCTTTTTACAATACAGATTGTTTCAAAGCAGCTTTACAGAGATAAAAGGAAAATAATGCAACAAAGTTTGTTTCCAGAATAAAATAGTGTCACAGTCCAGCTTAAGTTAGTTCTGTGATGTTTCATTTTTGTTGTAAAAAAGTTATTAATTTAGTTCATTTATATATATAGCCGCTCTGGAGAAAACCGTGATGTCATCGTCAAATAGGCTATACATACCATAAATAAGTTATGACACCCACTGGCCTATGGAGAGAAAGGTTGTTTTTTTAGGAAATATAGAGAATGAAAGTTTCACCAACTGTCAAAGAGTTAGGTGATGTGATGGTCTTTTACCAAATGTCTGTAGATTTAGAGATGGGTGACTGGTTTACAATCTCAGGAGCAATAAATTCTGGTGTGCCATATTTGCAGTACATTTCTTCATTTGGTTTGACTTTTAGAGCATTGCCAAAATCACAAATACGAATGTGATCACTTTTCTGGTCTGCCATGAGAATGTTTTCAGGCTGAAATACACACACATACTGTATAATTACTGTTCTCTGAAAAGTCAAAACAGTCATTTAAAATTATTAGTAAAGCGTTTAGTAAATTACAGTTTTATCTGATGACCTTTATATCAAGATGAATTATGTCATTATGGTGAAGATAGGCGATACCCTCAAGTAGCTGTCGTATGATAGACTGAACCTGCACATAGAACACAAACATTAATTATATGGAATATATTAATCTGCAAGTAATTTACTTACATTGTTTTAGCATCAATCAGCAGCAACTCATTTTAACTGAATACACACTTCAAACACCAACCTCAGATTCTAAGATGGTAGTTCTTTTTGTTATTCTTTCCAGAAGCTCTTCGTGGCACCTTTATAATCATTTAAGGATAATGATGCAAGCAAACAGCTTCTTATTAAAAAAGGATAATTAATCAGAGGGAAAGGATACAGTTCAGTAATAATGACCACTACACGCCTCTTTTCAAAAGCATCGTGGAAGTGGATGATCTTCTCATGGTCTAACTCTGACAGGAGGGTCATCTCTCTCAGGGAACAAGTCTTTCTCTTTGCCCGCACTGAGATGAATTTTGCTGCAAATGATTGACCCTTTTTTTGTGTCACTCGCTTGACATATGAAAAAGCGCCTCTGTGAACACATGAAGACATTACAGACCTGTCAGATCCAAATATACACAGTGTTCGGTTACACTTTATTTCAAGGTGATGTAGTTACATTGTACTTAAATAAGTAGGCTACTGAGTAATATTAATTAACTACATGTACTTACTATAGAGTTATGGTTAGGGTTTGGTTTAGGGTTAGTAACTTGTAATTATGCATACTTTAATGTTATTACTATAGTAAGTTCATGTAGTAATGTGTAACTTCATCATCTTAAAATAAATTGTTACCCAGTGTTCTCCTAATAATTAGTGATGTCCTGTTCATGAATTAATCGTTCTTATGAACCGGTTCTTTTTAGTGAACCGGTCGAACCAGTACACTAAATTGGACTGAATCGTTCAAAACAGTTTGCGTCTTGCGTCAGTGCTGATCCACAGGTTACTAAAGTTACTCACTTTTGGACATGCCTGACATAGCCCCTCCGACTCGAAATAAACAATATCCCGGAGTATATGTTACTCCAGTAACTCCAACAGTTCACTGTACTGAGACATGTTATGCTGAGAGAACTGATGAGCACGAGCAGCTGATACTGAGCATGCGTGCACTACCGAACGTACAGGTACAGCGGTTCTCAATCACCAGTACAGAACCGAGAACTGTTTCTTTCGGACACGTTCAACATACTGAGAACCGATGAGCTGATGAGCTTATGAGCTGAGCATGCTTGCAATTTTTTCAGAGGGACGAAATGCATGTTTCTTAATTGTTGAACATCAATAAGTGTAACAAAATAAAACATGTTGGAAACATGTTTATCACATAATTACTTATCTCTTATCTCTGTATTATTTTAAATATTGGAAACACAATGAATGGACTGTAAAACTAAACATTTATTATTATTATTTTATTATTTTCAGGAACAGCTAATTTAATTTCTAAGTTGATATAAATCTTTGACGTAAACTCTTGCCAAGGTTTTAAGGGTGCTTAGTAAATGTTTATAATGTGTTAATCAAAACATAAACTATTAAAAATACTGAAGACATGCATCGACTTTTTATACTGACAAATTTATAAACACAACATTTGTGTTTTTATACTGACAAATTTATAAACACAACAGTTTTGTTTTTGCCCCTATTTTTCAAGAGCTGAACTCAAAGATCTAAGACTTTTTCTATGAACACAAAATGCCTATTTCTCTCAAATATTGTTCACAAATCTGTCTAAATCTGTGTTAGCGAGCACTTCTCCTTTGCCGAGATAATCCATCCACCTCACAGATATCAAGATGCTGATTAGACAGCTTGATTATTGCACAGGTGTGCCTTAGGCTGGCCACAATAAAAGGCCACTCTAAAATGTGCAGTTTTATCACACACCACAATGCCACATATGTCGGAAGTTTTGAGGGAGCGTGCAGTTGGCATGCTGACTGCAGGAATGTCCACCAGAGCTGTTGCGGGTGAACTGAATGTTCATTTATTTACCATAAGCCATCTCCAAAGGCGTTTCAGAGAATTTGGCAGTACATCCAACGGGCCTCACAACCGCAGACCACGTGTAACCACACCAGCCCAGGACCTCCACATCCAGCATCTTCACCTCCAAAATCGTCTGAGACCACCCATTCGGACAGCTGCTGCAACAATCGGTTTGCATAACCAAAGAATTTCTGCACAAACTGTCAGAAACCGTCTCAGGGTAGCTCATCTGCATGCTCATCGTCCTCATCGGGGTCTCGACCTGACAGCAGTTCGTCGTCGTAACCGACTTGAGTGAGCAAATGCTCACATTCGATGGCGTCTGACACTTTGGAGAGGTGTGCTCTTCACGGATGAATCCCGGTTTTCACTGTACAGGGCAGATGGCAGACAGTGTGTATGGCGTTGTGTGGGTGAGCGGTTTGCTGATGTCAATGTTGTGGATCGAGTGGCCCATGGTGGCGGTGGGGTTATGGTATGGGCAGGCGTATGTTATGGACAACGAACACAGGTGCATTTCATTGATGGCATTTTGAATGCACAGAGTTGCATTCATGATATTGCATAATCATGTTGCAGCATAATAATGCACGGCCCCATGTTGCAAGGATCTGTACACAATTCCTGGAAGCTGAAAACATCCCAGATCTTGCATGGCCAGTATACTCACCGGACATGTCACCCATTGAGCATGTTTGGAATGCTCTGGATCAGCGTATACCAGCGTGTTCCAGGTCCTGCCAATATCCAGCAACTTCGCACAGCCATTGAAGAGGAGTGGACCAACATTCCTCAGGCCCTAATCAACAACCTGATCATCCCTATGCGAAAGAGATGTGTTGCACTGCGTGAGGCAAATGGTGGTCACACCAGTAACTGACTGGTTTTCGGACCCCCCCGGACCCCTCCAATACAGTAAAACTGCACATTTTAGAGTGGCCTTTTATTGTGGCCAGCCTAAGGCACACCTGTACAATAATCATGCTGTCTTATCAGCATCTTGATATGCCACACTGTGAGGTGGATGAATTATCTCGGCAAAGGAGAAGTGCTCACAGATTTAGTATTTGAGAGAAATAGGCCTTTTGTGTGCATAGAAAAAGTCTTAGATCTTTGAGTTCAACTCAAAAGTGTATGCATGCCAAAACAAAAGTGTAGCGTTTATAATTTTGTTCAGTATAGTTTTGTCGACTGTATAAGGTTTCTGCAGTTCTAAGCTCAGCACATACAGGCCTATTGCAACAGAGTTTCTTGAGTCAAGACAAGAACTGGTTGCTGCAGTGGTTCTCGAATCACTGAGAACTGTTTTTTTCGGACACGTTCAATATGGAGAACCGATGAGTTGGTGATACTGAGCATGCGTGATAGCACCGTCTCTGAACCGAACTTTCTTTCGGCCAACTGCATGCTGTGCTGATACATGAGCACGGGTGAACCGAGGACTTAAATAAGAGGCCGAATTCGGCGAAATGAAAGTTTATTTAATAACAAATAAAATAAAATTGATGAAGACCAGTTTATTCACTTTATATCTTTAAGATGTGAAACATCCGCGTTTGCTCATCGCCTGTAGGGTTCATTTGGAAAACATAAATGTAAGAAACTTATCCAAGATGATTATGACGATGATTACTATTATTTAACTGAAGTTATGATTACAAATGCCTTTATTTGAATGTATTTTTATCTGTCGGGATGATAGAATTGACGTCATTACGTGAGGACGTAAAAGAACTGGTGAACCGGTTTTTATAACCGGTTCATTGAAACGAACTGTCCTAAAGAACCGGTTTGCGGAAAAGAACCGGACTTCCCATCACTACTAATAATAGCAGTGTCCTTCTAGTATGGTATCTGACCTGCCAATCTCTTTGTGTATGTCATAGTAATCAGTCAGCCTACGCATCCTCCGAAGAATTGTGCCTTCATCTTCCATTTGCTCTTCTTCTTCCTCCACATTTTTGGCTGTGAATAAATATATATATAAACCTTGAGTTATTCACTAGAACTGCTTTTGGCCAGGCTAGCCATAATTTGTATAACTTACCAGTATGGACAGTAAGCTCAGCCTTACAGGACACTGACCCAGCCATGTTCTTAGCAGTGCAAGTGTAGACCCCCACATCCTCAGGCTGAGCATTGAGAACAACAAGCGAGCACTCTCTGTCATCATACACAAAGGTAAAACGACTGCT
The DNA here is from genome assembly GCF_963993115.1 of Abramis brama. Classification (NCBI taxonomy): domain Eukaryota; kingdom Metazoa; phylum Chordata; class Actinopteri; order Cypriniformes; family Leuciscidae; genus Abramis; species Abramis brama. The sequence continues at coordinate 29,322,426 of NC_139973.1, forward strand.
TTCTACAAGAAGAATACTATCCTGAAAGTCAAACAGAGCAAATCATCAAGGACAGCAAAAAAATAAATAATATAAATATATATAATATATATATATATATATATAAAAAAAAAATATATATATATATATATATATATATCCAGTGAATTTCAATTATAGACATTCACATTCTCACGACTATAGAAATTAACATGTTCAAGAGTGTAAACGTACCTTGAACCAGAGGATTTCAGGGTCAGGTTTTCCATCTACAACAACAGCTAAACGAGATGTTTCCCCCACACAGACATCCAAGTCCTCCATGATGATCTCAAATGTAGGGGGCACTGGACACCAAAAAACAATTAAAAAACAACTTGAAAACTCAATAACTGAAGCAGGATCAATGTAGACAATCAATACTCAAGTACGAAGAAATTAAAGGAATAATTTGCCCCCAAAAAATAATGTGTGAAGCTTGTATGATGATGTCATGAGAGTTTTGATGTTATTGACATGTTGTCATATTGGATTATACATACAGTTTATTATATTACTTTTACCCTTTATGTCCCATGACTTGAGGTTTGATTTTATTGGATCATACACAAGTTAATCAATGTTTTGATTATTTCTAATCATGAAAAGTGATTCTCCCTGCTGAAAAATCCAGCATTGCTGGTCGCCATCATAAGGTATGAGATGCAATAGTCCCCAGCATGGGAATTGGGAGTGTTGGTGGACCAGCTACACCAGCTCAGTTTTGCTTGAGAACAGCATGATTCTGGTTCACCAAATAGACCAGCACTATACCAGCCTGGACCATCATGAAATGCATGCTCTTTTCAGAAAAAGTATTACTTACACACAAGAGATTGTATGCTACCTTGTACTAAAAAAAAAAAAAAAAAAAAAAAAAAAAAAATGATTCTTTAAAGATTCTTTAAATATCTTATTTTGAAGAAAAGAAAAGCATACAAGACAGTTGCATAAACATAGGCACTATGTTAAGACTGTGTCTTAAGAACTAGTCTGAATAACATCTTGGTTACGTATGGTAACCCTCGTTCCCTGAGTAGGGAATGGAGACATCTTGTCGGAGGAGTTTCCAACGAATTGGGATCACGCTAGGGAGACCAATTGCCTTTGAGTGAATTAAAACGAGCCAATGAACACTGGCATGCAACATTTGCATTCCGCGTCCAGCCTCGCAGCGCGGGTATAAAGGCGGAAGCGAGCGCATACACAAACGCTTTTTCGCTGAGGAGCCGAACGGTGTCCAGTCCTCCGCGAAGGTACAGCAGCATGGCGACGGGACGAGATGTCTCCGTTCCCTACTCAGGGAACGAGGGTTACCATACGTAACCGAGACGTTCCCTTTCGTTCGGGAACTCCTACGTCTCGTCGGAGGAGTTTCCAACGAATTGGGATCCCTAATAAAACGCCATGGTGCTGGTCCCTTCCAGCACCCTGCCTAAGCTTCAGCCAGCAGTTTCTTGAAACTTATCTCTTATGTGCGGAAGCTTAGCTGGGAAGAAGTCACACTGCTCTTCCGGATAACACTGGGAAAGCGTGCCCAAGATGTAGAAGGGAACGCTGCGGAGCCCAAAACCTGCCCGAAGGGAGGCACTAGGAATACACATGTGCACTAGCCCGTAGGGTAGTGAACACATGGAAGTCTCTGAGGTAGTCCCAGCCCGGAGGGTGGGAGCATTGTAGCAACAATGACAATGACAGCCAGATGGTCTGAATTAGCGAATCCTGATTGTTTCTCTCATGCTAAAACACATATGAGCATGTACATGTTCGTATTCAGAAAGCGTTGAATAATGTGGCCTGGTAGCATGTCTCCAAGTGTGCAAGCAGATCTCGCTGGTTAATGTTTACCACGACTTAATGAAATAAACAAACAAGTCCATATTGTTTCTCAAACTATCACGTGGTGCGACAACAGTTCCCTTACTGTGTCTAACATTTGTTATTTGTGTACTGAAGGTAAATTACACTGGCTCCATTCAGTCCTCTAGGACTATCTGCTTCACTCAGCAAAATTCAACGACGCCTCGGGTATGGCGTTATTTTCCTGTCAAATGTCGAGAGCGCATTATTGTAGCGCGAAAGTACATTAATATAATGCGCGAGCGCGAATCTCTCTGCTCGCGCGCGGAATATAAATGCGCGAGCGCGAATCTCTCTGCTCGCGCACGGAATATAATGTGCCGAGTGCGAATCTCTCTGCTCGCGCGCGAGAACTGGGCACGCGCTCTCAGATACACGTTGCTCTTGTAAGAATTTTCCCTGGGCTCGCTCAGAGAATATGCCTGCACTTAAAACGTGTCTTCGCTTAAAGTAAGCATGTATGTGCTTAGACTGTGTCCCGTGCTTTCGCGCATGCCTAAGTACTCTTCTCTTCAATTTCTTTTTTTTTTTTTTTTTTTTTTTATAAATGCCAAGGTATCAAAAATCTAACTTACATAGCAAAAATTTACAAATTACATACAACTGAATAAAGAAAGCTAAGCAGCATATATATATCCCTCTGATGGTCCTCGGTCATTTCTGACCGAATAATTTTCTGTTTTGAATTTTTAAAAATCACAGCTTCATCGGAAGGTTATGAAACTTGGTGACTTTTCTGGCATTAGGTATGTGAATACAAAAAAAAATTGAGGTCATGATCCGAGCATGCTAAGTGGTCGTAAAAAAAATAGTCACACTCGTGGTCTTCGGTCAAAAATGACCGACCCATAGGAAATGAATGGGAAATTTACAAAAACACAAAAATTCTCTGAATTTTTGTCTGTACAATCTACAAATCGGACACGATTCTAAAAAAAAGTACACCGCAGTAAAGGGGTGACACTCTACAACATCAAGAGTGCAAAAAATTCACACCCACCCACACACACACACATACAAACACACGTTTATACACATACACACCAATAAATTCAGATTACAAAAATCTGTTTTGAATTTTTAAAAATCACAGCTTCATCAGAATGTTACGAAACTTGGTGACTTTACTGGCATTAGGTATGTGAACACACAAAAAAATTGAGTTCATGATCCGAGCATGCTAAGTGGTCGTAAAAAAATTAGTTATGATTTTGGTCTTCGGTCAAAATTACCCCCATAGGAAATGAATGGGAAATTGACAAAAACACAAAAATTCTCTACAAATCAGCCACGATGCAGAAAAAAAATGCTCAGCAATGAAGGGGTGAAGCTCTAAAACATCAAGAGTGAAAAACATAACATAACTAATAATTATAATTAATATATGTATATATAATTAATATAATAATTATTAAAATTATTAAAATAATAATTAATAAAATGTTATAAACCTTGGCAAAAAGTATTATTTGAGAATTTCTAAAAAAATACATTCAATCCACATCTTAAAAGTAAGTAATTTGGTCCAAAAACAACTAGAATTCACAAACATCTCCATTTAGAGCTATACAGGCATCTAGTGGTAAACCCATGCAATAACATGTTTTATTTAATTTTATGATTAATAAATTGATGAATTTTTTTTTATTTTATTTTTTTTCTGAAAGCCTAGTCTCTATTTTACCCGAAAATACTGCATAGAATTTTTTTTTTTTTAATAAAAAAAAAAAAAAAAAAAATCATTATTTTCAATGTCAAAAAATGGACTATAAATATTGCATAAATATTAATAAGTTCAATCAAATTGTCTCAAAATTCTAAATTAAAAAGAATAAATATTATAGAACAAAAATAAATTGCATTGGTTTTTACTGGGATGGAGGAAGTTTCATTTTTAGGTGTCCGGTCATTTATGACCGGGAAGGCCCCCAGTGTGACTGCTAAACGAAGACCATCAGAGGGATATATATATATATATATATATATATATATATATAGCCTATATATATATATATATATATATATATATATAGGCCTACATACATACATATAGCCTGTATATGCTCATAAAAAATAAAAAAACAGAACAGAAAGCTGTAATGAAATAAATAAAAAAGTTTGAAACAAGTTTATTGTCTTAAGAGCTTTAAGATTCTTAGATAACGAAATGCTTTGGATGTATTGTTGGGCCTCTCTTCTAAAAACAATGAATAAGGGATTCTGCTGAGTGAATTTACTACGGTGAATGTGAAATTTTGCAAGGAACAATAATAGATTAATAATAAAATACTCATTAAATTTAGCTTTTTGTATATTAAAGAAACCAAACAGTACATCCTTAAAAAGCATTAAAGCAAAGAGAAATCTGGAAGCAGAAAATTCAACCCAAAATAACTGTGTGTGAGGACAATCCCAGAAGATATGAAGAGCAGTTTCATTAGGGGCCCCACAAAAAGAACAACTTGTGTTTATGATTTAAACCTTTTCAAAAGCTACATTTAATGAGTATTTTATTATTAATCTATTATAGTTCCTTGCAAAATTTCACATTCACCGTAGTAAATTCACTCAGCAGAATCCCTTATTCATTGTTTTTAGAAGAGAGGTCCAACAATACATCCAAAGCATTTTGTTATCTAAGAATCTTAAAGCTCTTAAGACAATAAACTTGTTTCAACTTTTTAATTTATTTCATTAAAGCTTTCTGGTCTGTTCTGTGTTTTTTTTTTTTTTATGGGCATATGTACAGGCTATATGAATGTATGTATATATATATATATATATATATATATATATATATATATATATATATATATATATATATGCTGCTTTGCTTTCTTTATTCCGTTGTATGTAATTTGTACATTTTTGCTATGCAAGTTATATTTTTGATACCTTGGCATTAATAAAAAATAAAAAAAAATAAAGAAATTGAAGAGAAGAGTACTTAGGCATGCGCGAACGCACGGGACACAGTCTAAGCACATACATGCTTACTTTAAGCAAAGAGGAGAGAATCGCGATTGCACTGAACACGTTTTAAGTGCAGGCATATTCTCTGAGCGAGCCCAGAGAAAATTCTTACAAGAGCAATGTGTATCTGAGAGCGCGTGCCCAGTTCTCGCGCGCAAGCAGAGAGATTCGCACTCGGCACATTATATTCCGTGCGCGAGCAGAGAGATTCGCGCTCGCGCATTTATATTCCGCGCGCGAGCAGAGAGATTCGCGCTCGCGCATTATATTAATGTATCCTGTTTTAATTCAACCAGTCACACATAGGAGATTACAGTAAAATGTATTGTTCTGTGTGTACAATCTTAAGAGGAAATATGAATTCTTCCTCTCATAAGACATATGGTCAAGGGAGGCATGTCTTCTTTACACAAAGAAACTTCTCCCGCGTCAGATCAGAAGATCTGATTCGCTGTCGTCCCAAAGAGAGGGCGTAAACAGAGGTCTCTTAAAAGGAAGAGACACTCTCATTCTCTCATCTCTCATCTCCTGCTGTTGCCCTTCCTCCTCTCCTCCCCGGCGCAGCACTTCTCCAAGGAACATCTGAAGGAGGCCCTGGCCTTCTCTATCAAACGAACACATGTTCGAGTCGTAGCTGCGTCCTTTGCAACCAAGATTTGCAACCTCTCCCATCCCGGGAGATGAATCTGAACTTTCTCGGTAACGTTACATTCAGTGAGCCTTTTTAAACTTCCCGCGGCACCGGAAGACGCAGCAGAAACAGGACACCGTCCGCGCTGTCCTGCCTCAGCCTCAGTCTCACCCGAAAGAGCACAGAAACTCGCAAGTATATTCATCTGATAAAAGCTGTTCCAGGTGTCTCGTGAACTTAGGTTTCTGTATGTAATAATTACTAGCTTTCCCCTTCTCTCCGTTTCTTTCTTTCTTTCTTTCATTTCATTTTAGTCTGATCACGTATTTTCTTGTTTGGTTAAATGTTTGTTTGTTTATTGTTTGCATTTTTACGTACGTTTATATTTGTAGCTCATATAATCTCTAGTCTTACACTTATTAAAATCCATAAAATACTTTTCACTGTCTCTGTGTTTGAAAACCCACCTTATAAGTCAATGAAACAGAAGATCTAAGCTACAAAGCTCGATATTATAGACTACATTGAGTAGTTCTTAATTCATAAACTCAGAAAGTTTGATGTTCGTGGCCAGAAGATAAAACTTTCTTGGAGTTTGTAAAGGGATACCCCTTCTTAACTGTGATAATCTCACATTTATTCGCTGGACGAATGAATGATGACCAAACCAGTTACAGAACAAGGTAATCTCGACAATTGATAAAATAAATGTACATGCGATTTCTGAATTATTATGACCATGAGTTATAATTATTAATATTTCCAAAATTCCATATATCCTTGAGCTAATTCACATTTACCCAGAGTCGTTTATTGTTACAGCATACTCAGCAGAGACGACAGAGCAGACTCTGTCGAGGGGAAGACACTGGCTAACCCGGGGGGTAACCGTATCGTGGAGAGAACACATATGGGGTTGCCGTAGGGACCGCAACATAACCGGCGATCCGCCTCGCCTGATGCCGGGGGGGTGACGGAGGAACTCATGAGGTTAGCCGTTTGTTGGGTAACCAACGGAGCAGGAAAACGCACGTATCTAGCCCCTGGGGCGAGAATGGCGTAGCAAGCCGACACTAACCTAATTCCTCGCGCTACTGGCCGAAGCGAGTACACGGGAGGAAACAGGTTCTACACAAAGGCTATAAAACCTAGCGAACGTGTTAGGTGTCGCCCAGCCCGCAGCTGGCACCTTGAGCCAAAGCCCAGGAAGAGGCAACAGTCCTAGTAGAGTGTGCCCTCAACCTAGGTGGACAAGGCATGTCCTGGGAATCATAAGCCCGGACAATAGCATCCACTAGCCAGTGGGCTAACCTCTGCTTGGAGACAGCCTTCCCCTTCTGCTGGCCTCCATAACAGACAAAGAGCTGGTCTGAGGTCCTAAAGCTTTGAGTTCTGTCAATGTAACAGCGCAGAGCGCGAACAGGACAGAGCAAAGCCAGGGCTGGGTCTGCCTCCTCCGGGGGTAGCGCTTGCAGGTTCACTACCTGATCTCTAAAAGGAGTGGTAGGAACCTTGGGCACATATCCGGGCCGGGGTCTCAGAACAACGTGAGAGAAGTCCGGCGCAAACTCTAGGCACGATTCGCAAGCACGAAAGCACGACACTGATCGGGCAAGTTCAGGGGTCTTCCTGGCGGGAAGAACACCAACCGACGAATAGGTTCCACTTCAACGAATAGAGGCGCCTCGTAGAGGGGGCTCTAGCGGAAGTGATGGTGTCTACCACAGCCTGTGGTAGGTCACCTAGAACCTCCACGTCCCGTCCAGGGACCAGACATGGAGTTTCCAGAGGTCTGGACGCGGGTGCCATAGGGTGCCCCGTCTCTGAGAGAGAAGATATTTCCTCAGAAGAATCGGCCAAGGAGGGGCTGTCACGAGGAGCATGAGTTCTGCAAACCAAGTCCGGTTGGGCCAATACGGCGCAACGAGCAGGACCTGCTCCTCGTCCTCCATGATCTTGCACAAAGTCTGTGCGAGAAGGCTCACTGGGGGAAACGCATATTTGCGAAGGCCCTGGGGCCAGCTGTGCGCCAGTGCATCCGTGCCGAGTGTTCCTTCGGTCAGGGAATAGAACAACTGGCAATGAGTCGTGTCCGGAGAGGCAAACAGATCTATCTGAGCGGCTCCAAAGATTTCCCATATCAGCTGGACTGCCTGGGGATGGAGTCGCCATTCTCCTGGAAGGGGCGGCTGCCGTGAGAGCTCGTCGGCTGCACGGTTGAGCACACCAGGGACATGAATGGCTCGAAGCGACCTCAGATGCTTCTGACTCCAAAGGAGGAGATGGCGGGCGAGTCGCGACATACGACGGGAGCGTAAACCACCTTGGCGGTTGATGTACGCAATGGTCGCAGTGCTGTCCGTACGGACCAGTACATGCCTGTGACGAAGTAAGCCTCTGAGGCGGCACAAGGCTAAGCGTACTGCTTGCAACTCTAGGCAGTTGATGTGCCAATGCAGTCGGGGCCCCGTCCACAGACCCGAAACTGCATGCCCGTTGTACGTGGCCCCCCAGCCGTTGGCAGAGCATCTGTGAAAACCACAGCATGCCTGGACACCTGGACTAAGGGCACTCCGGCCCGTAGAAACGCAGGGTCTGACCAAGGACTGAAGGTTTGGCGATAGTGCGGGGTGGTGTTCACCCGGAACGTGCCGCTCTGCCACGCCCATCTCGGGACTCGATCGTGAAGCCAGCGCTGAAGTGGTCTCATATGGAGCAGACCGAGCGGCGTTACTGCGGCTGCCATATGCCCCAGGAGCCTCTGAAACTGTTTCAGTGGGACCGCTGACCTGCCTTGAAAGGACTTGAGGCAGTTGAGCACTGACTGGACGCGCTCCTCTGTGAGGCGCGCAGTCTGAGCGACCGAGTCCAACTCCATACCGAGATAAGAGATCCTCTGCGTGGGGCAGAGTTTGCTCTTATCCCAGTTGACCTGAAGCCCCAACAGACTGAGATGCCGAAGCACCATGTCCCTGTGTTCGCACAACAGATCCCGCGAGTGAGCTATTATGAGCCAGTCGTCGAGTTGAGAATGCGAACGCCATGTTCTCTCATGGGAACAATGGCCGCCTCCGCGACTTTCGTGAAGGCACGGGGTGACAGGGCCAGCCCAAAGGGAAGGACCTTGTACTGATATGCTCGACCCTTGAACGCAAACCGAAGAAACGGTCTGTGTCGAGGGAGGATCGAGACCTGAAAGTACGCGTCCTTCAGGTCGATCGCTGCAAACCAATCCCGGGGACGGATGCACTCGAAGATGCGTTTCTGCGTTAGCATTTTGAACGGGAGCTTGTGCAGGGCCCGATTCAAAACTCGCAGGTCCAGGATTGGTCGTAACTCACCGCCTTTCTTGGGTACAATGAAGTAAGGGCTGTAAAACCCTGACCTCATCTCGGCTGGAGGGATCGGCTCGATCGCGTCCTTTGCCAGCAGGACGTCGATCTCTTTCCTCAGGACAGGGGCATAGCAGCTCCGCACATGGGTGAAGTGGACGCCCCTGAACTTGGGAGGCCGGCGGGCAAACTGAATTGCATAGCCGAGCTGGATGGTACGGGTGAGCCACCGGGACGGCCTGGGAAGCGCTAGACAGGCTTTGAAGAACCGTACCAGTGAGCCCACCCGGACCACCGGCGTACCCGGGGTGGGGCAGCGAGGTGGAAGGCAGGGACTCGACTCCGGAGGCAGTGAAGCAGCCGGAAGTGGAGTCTGGGTGTGTAGTGCAACACCAACCTGCTTCCACGCGGGGGCAGACGGCAGGGAAGGCACGGAGGCGTTCGGCTGCTTGTCGCCCCGAGGCGAAGGAAGGAGGGGAAACGAGGAGCGATGCCCGGGGGTGTCAAGTCCAGGTTTCTGACCCTCCTTGCCCAGCGGGAGATGAGAGTGACGAGGCCAGGGCGGTGTCACTGTCATCTGAGCGCTGGGGCGAGGGGAATGAGAGCGTCGAGGCAACGTGGCGGCGCACACTGTCATTCTGGCCATCTTGGACGGGGGAGACTGGGAGCGGCGAGGCAATTGAGCGTCGTCCTGAACTACCAGTCTCGACCGTGTGTGACCCAAGGGAAATAGAAACTACTCTTTTACTGAAGTTTTGGGGGAACAGAAACAAAACGAAACAAAAGATTCTCCACCGGGGGAAGGAGTGGTGCAGTCACACACTCCCGAAGATTAGGAGGCATGTCCCCTGGGTCGCCCGTCTCAGGGTCTCTTCCCTCTCCTCTTGCCTGGGGGTTTAGAGGAACTCCGAGCGGGCTGGGCAGCTCTCTTTTGGCCGGCACCCTGCTGCCTAGGTGGAGGCTGCTGCTTAGGCTGAGCAGGGGCGGAGGCGGCGGCAGGAGGGCGCCCTCGGCGACGAGCAGTCGAAGGCGCAGCTGATGAAGAATGGCCAGCAGCAGCCTGTCTCTGGGGCATGATGTGTTTTATCACCTCCAACTGCTTCTGGGTGGCGGAGAACTGTTGGGCGTAGTCCTCCACCGCGTCGCCGAAGAGCCCACCCTGGGATATGGGGGAGTTCAGGAGCCTACTCTTGTCCGACTCCTTCATATCAGCCAGGGTGAGCCACAGGTGTCGCTCCTGGACCACAAGAGTGGACATCGCCCGACCCAGGGAACGTGCGGTGACTTTCGTCGCCCGGAGGGCGAGGTCCGTCACCGTACGCAGCTCTTGTAGCACCCCTGGGTCGGTACCACCCTCCTGCATGTCACTGAACGCTTTCACCTGGTGAACCTGGAGAAGCACCATGGCATGCAGGGCAGAAGCAGCTTCTCCACATGCATTATAGGCCTTTCCAGTCAGACTGGAAGAGAACCTACAGGCGCGGAAGGGGAGCGTGGGGTTACCCCGCCAGGTGGACGCGGTCTTGGGACACAGATGCATCGCCACAGACCGTTCCACTGGGGGGATGCCCTCGTATCCCTTCACTGCCCGGCCATCGAGAGTGGTGAGGGAGGAGGAGGGAGTCGACCTGTGTCGGGCCACCAGAGGGGCCGTCCACAATCTCGTCACCTCCTCATGCACCTCCGGAAAGAATGGCACTGGGGCGGCGCGCTGAGAACCAGCACGGCCCGCCCCGAGATACCAATCGTCGAGCCGCGAGGTTTCGGGACACGGTGGAGGATTCCACACGAGCCCAACACTCACGGCCGCCCGGGCAAGCATAGCGGCCATTTCCGGGTTACCACACCCGAAGGGGGCAACGCAGCCGAGTCGTCATCCCCAGAAGATGACAGCTCTCCCTCCGATGCAGGGATCGACATCTGGTCCTCTGGTGGAGCTCCGAAAGAAACAACCGGAGCCACACGAGATGGCCCGGCTGTCTCAATCGAAGGCTCCGATGGCTGCGACACAGAGGATTGAGGAGCCCGTGGGGATCTTTCACCCGGCGGGTTATTCCTCACAGTAATCCTCAGACCACCAAAGGGATTAGCCGAAGTAGGCTTCTTCTGAACTGAACCAGAAGAATAACTAGATCGGGGAATCGCCAAAGGGACTCCCCCTCGTTTGAGGGATCTCAGTCTTGATCTCAATGTCGCGATGGTCATGTTCCCGCAATGAGAACATGACTCATTCACTAACGCTGCCTCAGCGTGCGCGAAGCCCAAACACGTGAGGCAGCGATCGTGACCATCAACCGGTGGCAGATATTGACCACATCCAGAAACACACGGGTGAAATGTCATCCTTAAAAGGTCTTTTGAACAGCTCTTTTGAAAAAGCAGATCGCGTGAAGTGACAGTTGATACCCGGGAGATTGCGAAGATCACTGCCGCGCCGTAACACCAACACCAAGAGGTCTCGAAACAGCAGACTCGTTGAGCTCACGGAAACACAATCCAAAACGCTCATTCATAGGGGTACTGCTGGGTAGTAACTGGATTACATAATCAGATAAAAAAAAAAAAAAAAGTAATTAGATTATATTACATTTTAAAATACTTGTAATCAAACAACAGTTACTTTTCTATTGATTACATTATCACGTTATTCTCACAATAGGCGTAAATTATTCATTAATTATTCATGGTACAAGATTATCCTATTCAAATCAATGTGATAAATGAGATATGTCAAAAATGATCTAAAAAGTTATTAAAAAGTATTTCAAAATACGTTACTTAAAATTAGTAATCTAGATTACATTACTAACTACAATCATTGTCATGTAATTTGGAATCAGTAACTGTTTACAATTTGTAAGTAATCTACCCAGAACTGGTTGCTATATACTGTGTAAATGACTGCCTACATATATGTGGGTCACTTTTAAAAATGTTCACGCAACACAGCGTTGTAGCAGAGGGAAGAGCAACTTCTCCTCATGGTGTGGAGATTTTAATTTTGTTTAGTACCCCCTTGACAGGCTGTTTTGTGTGTTTATTTCTGAGCGAGATGCGTTTGTTTGTTGTATGGTGTTGTTTAGTCATTTAGACACATAGAAGCCGTTCTCCTGTGGTCATCCGGTGAACTATGCATATCCTTTTTGCTACTGTGTGCTCGCCGCTGCGACGCAAGGGCCCAGGTCTGGCAAGCCATCCCCGATGTGTTGAGTTGGGTTATGAACACTATAAAGCGAGGTTATTCGCTCCAATTCGCTCGCAGATCCCCGCGGTTTCAGGCGGTCGTCGAGACTTCGGTGAGAAGCAGTGTGGCTCACGTGCTTCGCACCGAAATACAAAATCTACAAGCAAAAGGGCCGATAGAGTTTGTCCCCCCCGTGCTCAATCTGGGTTTTACAGTCGCTACTTCCTTGTGCCAAAAAAGGATGGCGGCACCAGGCCCATTTTAGACTTGAGACATCTGAACAAAGCCTTCATGAGACGGCCATTCAGAATACTAACTACCAAACAAATCCTCGTGCAGATTCGGCCGGGGGATTGTTTTTTTATGGTGGATCTGAAAGACGCTTGCTTTCATATTCAGATAACGCCCCATCACAGGTCATTCTTGAGATTCACCTTCGAGGGGCAGGCTTATCAATTCACGGTCCTACCGTTTGGTCTGTCACTGGCACCCCATACATTTACAAAGTGCATGGACGCAGCGCTTTCTCCCCTGAGGCAACAGGGAGTGTGCATGCTGAATTATCTCGATGACTGGTTCATTTTGGCTCAGTCGAAGACCGAATTATTGGCACACAGATCTTTGCTCCTCAGCCATTTGGAATGCCTGGGGCTCAGGATAAATTTTCCTAAGAGCAAACTGTTACCCAGCCAGAATGTAACCTTTCTGGGCACAGTTATCGACTCAAAACAGATGAGAGCTTGGCTCACACCAGAGCGCGTTCTCTCTATTCAACAGCTGATAGCCTCCTTCAAGGTAGGCACGCACACACCCCTCAGGAAGTTTCAGAGGCTTCTCAGTCTCTGGCCGCAGCATCGTCAGTACTGCATATGTGAAATGGGACGATTTGGCACCCTCGCCCCGACTTGTGGGCCCTTCATGTGTGGCCCCTCAACGGGTATCCAGGGACCTCCCTGAGAAGGTCTTGAATACTATCACTGAGGCTAGAGCTCCGTCTACTAGACGCCTCTATGCCCTAAAGTGGTCAGTGTTCACCTGCTGGTGCACAGCAAGGGACTTCGAACCCCAGTCATGAAAAGTACCAGTGGTACTCTCCTTCCTACAAGAGCTGTTGGATGTGGGTTGCTCCCCATCCATGCTCAAAGTGTCCGTGGCAGCCATAGCAGCCTATCATGCTCCTGTAGCTGGCCAATCACTGGGGAGAAATGACCTTGTCATTCGTTTACTCAAAGGAGCCAGGAGGATGAACCCAACCCCCCCCCCCCCCCCCCCCCCCCCCGCCCCCGCCCCCGCCCCCGCCCCCGCCCCCGCCCCCTTCTATACCGGCTTAGGACCTCTCCATGGTCCTTGGGGCCCTGAAGGGTCCCCCGTTTGAGCCGCTGCAGTTGGCTCATCTTAAGCCACTTTCGCTGAAAACTGCTCTCCTGCTGGCTCTGGCATCAGTCAAGCAAGTGGGAGATCTGCAGGCGCTCTCTGTGAGCCCTTCCTGCTTGGAGTTTGGGGTTGGTGACTCCAGAGTCACACTCAAGCCAAGGCATGGATATGTACTTAAAGTGCTCTCAACTCCGTTCAGAGCGCAGGTTATTACATTATCAGCTCCTCCACCCTCGGAGAACGATGGGGAGGCTAATTTGCTCTGCCCTGTCAGAGCTCTAAAAATTTATCTGGAGCGTTCTGCGCCTTTCAGGCAATCAGAACAATGGTTCGGTGGCCGCACCAAAGGGTCTCCGGTCACGAAGCAGAGACTGTCTAGATGGATAGTGGACGCCATCTCTCGCCTTGGTGGGTCAGGTTTGCCCCATAGGCGCTAGAGCCCATTCTACAAGAGGCATGACCTCTTTGCGGGCCTGGTCTACTGGTGTACCAATTCAAGACATATGTGCGGCGGCTGGCTGGTCCTCGCTGTCCACATTTGTGAGATTTTATAACATGGAGGTTCCTTGCCTGCAGGCTCGAGTCCTCTCAATATGATAATTAGACCCGACAGTGTCATCTTATCAGTCTAACATATTACTGTCCATAAGCACAATTGTCCTGGGACTTAGGTTATAGAGCTTGCCTGGTTCAGGTGCTCCAGCCCCCTTATTCATGAAACCCGACTCAGGTCCGGTTCCTGTCACTTATGTTGGGGTTTTTATTATGGCTTGTTTCTGTGAGCCTCGGGGTGCTTCCCTAGGCTCCAGTGTATTCAGCCAGTTGCTAATAGTGCGGTGTCTTACATTGGAGTCCCCACTGCATATTAGCTACGCAATATGAAGTGACCATTCTCGAAAGGTAACGTACTCGGTTACTAACGTAACCTCGGTTCCCTGAGAGTAGGGAACGAGTAGATTCTAGTCAGAATATGAGTCTGAGTCTGATACTGCTCCATTGGGCTGTGATTATGGGGCGTGTTTTAACCAAACCAGGAAAGAAAATTCCTCTGCACTCAATTGAATAGACCTACAACCAATCAGAGCAACAGAGTAAGTGACGTTGTTCTTCATTCATATTTCCGATCGACAAATGCCTTGATCACGGTTCTCTGTTCCTCTTTTAAAATGAATGCGCTGTCGATATCTTCTATAACAGATGCGATGGCGGAATCTACACATCTCAATTCTCCAGCGGCAGCCTTCTTTGTTGTAAACAAATTCAACCCAAGTACTCTTTGGTGACGTGGATGATTATGTTACTGTTGATCATCTGTCCATCATCGTTTAAAGCCCGCCCTGACAATTTGATTAGTCCGAACAGCCCTGGTTCAAGCATAGTTGATCCACAACGGATCAAGTCCAGACCGAACTTCCCAATCTCAAATGTTGTGTGCGGGGCTAAGTTCGGCTGGCATCCAGGCTAGCACGGTTCCGCACCGTTGGCTGAAATTGGTCCTCATCTGCTTTTTTTCGGCCGATTCAACATGTTGAATTGGCGTCAGGCCGTCGGTGAGCGAGATAACTCTGATTGGCTGTTCAGCTTAGTGAACTTGGTGAATATTTCAATATTAACATGAGCAGAGTTGAATAAAGAAAGTGTTTAGTAGGATTGAAATTCAAAGAGAGAGATCGACTGAGTGCGTG
Organism: Abramis brama; assembly: GCF_963993115.1. Classification (NCBI taxonomy): domain Eukaryota; kingdom Metazoa; phylum Chordata; class Actinopteri; order Cypriniformes; family Leuciscidae; genus Abramis; species Abramis brama. Next base: position 29,337,483 of record NC_139973.1, read on the forward strand.
CAATTACCTGCGTCTGTATTTGTGTAACGCTGCTGGCTGAATGATAGGAGGAAGCAGGATCCACATGCAGCAAACTTTATTTAATAAACCAAAACCTAGACAAACTCAGACTCGGGAAACAGGACACAGGAACCAAACAGCCAACATACACAAACAAGAACCCACAAACACTGAAACAAGATACAGGGTTTAAATACAGAGACTAACAAGCTAAACAAGATAACAAGGGGGCGTGGTTAATCTGAAACACCTGGGGAGACTAATAAACAAGAAAGACTACAAAGGACTACAAAACATGGCACAGAACAGGAAATAACAAAAATGCACACCAGACAAGGGAAACACAGGACAGGAATCATGACATAGCCCCCCACTTAAGGAGCAGATTCCAGATGCTCCTCAGGAAATAGTTCAGGAGGGTGGTGGAGCGGAGGCGGACCCGGGGGCGGGATGGAGGGCCAGGCCCGTGGAACGGCAGAGGGCCTGGAGACTGTGGCAGAACGGGAGACCAGGGCGGATCAGGCTGTGCAGGCGACCAGGGCGGAGCAGGCTGTGCAGGCGGCCAGGGCAGTGCTGGCAGCCAGGGCAGTGCAGGCTGAGGAGACGGCCACGGCGGTGACGACCCTTCGGGCGGCCACGGCGGAGACGACCCTTCGGGCGGCCACGGCGGAGACGACCCTTCGGGCGGCCACGGCGGAGACGACCCTTCGGGCGGCCAGGGCGGAGACGACCCTTCGGGCGGCCAGGGCGGAGACGACCCTTCGGGCGGCCACGGCGGAGACGACCCTTCGGGCGGCCAGGGCGGAGACGACCCTTCGGGCGGCCACGGCGGAGACGACACTTCGGGCGGCCAGGGCGGAACAGGAGACCACCCCTCTGGCGGTCCTGGCGGATCGGGCTGGTCCGGAGGTGTATTGCCCCCCCCCAAAATTTTCATGGGGAGGCTCCCCGGTAAAGAGTCCTGGACCAGCGATGAAGAGGGCTTTGAGCTGGGCAGGACCAGCGGCGAAGAGGGCACTGAGCTGGGCAGGACCAGCGGCGAAGAGGGCACTGAGCTGGGCAGGACCAGCGGCGTAGAGGGCACTGAACTGGTCAGGACCAGCGGCGAAGAGGGCTCTGAACTGGGCAGGACCAGCGGCAAAGAGGGCTCTGAGCTGGGCAGGACCAGCGGCGAAGAGGGCTCTGAGCTGGGCAGGACCAGCGGCGAAGAGGGCTCTGAACTGGGCAGGACCAGCGGCAAAGAGGGCTCTGAGCTGGGCAGGACCAGCGGCGAAGAGGGCTCTGAGCTGGGCAGGACCAGCGGCGAAGAGGGCTCTGAGCTGAGAACAGTCTCTAGATCAGCAGAAACAATGTGAACAGTCTCTGGATCAGCAGAAGTGACGTGAACAGTCTCTGGATCAGCAGAAGCGACGTGAACAGTCTCTGGATCAGCAGAAGCGACGTGAACAGTCTCTGGATCAGCAGAAGCGACGTGAACAGTCTCTGGATCAGCAGAAGCGACGTGAACAGTCTCTGGATCAGCAGAAGCGACGTGAACAGTCTCTGGATCAGCAGAAGCGACGTGAACAGTCTCTGGATCAGCAGAAGCGACGTGAACAGTCTCTGGATCAGCAGAAGCGACGTGAAGAAGCTCAGGTTCAGGAACAGGCTCAGAGTCAGGAACAGATGCGGTCTCAGGAACAGACAGAGGCTCAGGAAGCGTGGCGGCGGCCATCCTTGGAACCAAAATCAGGCGTGGCCGCCTTCTTGGCTGGAGATTCTCAGACAACGTGGTGGCGGCCATCCTGGGAACCAGAATCAGACATGGCCGCCATCTTGGCTGGAGACTCCCCAAAGCTGCTGCTGGATCCATTAAGTGGTGGGTTCTTCTGTAACGCTGCTGGCTGAATGATAGGAGGAAGCAGGATCCACATGCAGCAAACTTTATTTAATAAACCAAAACCTAGACAAACTCAGACTCGGGAAACAGGACACAGGAACCAAACAGCCAACATACACAAACAAGAACCCACAAACACTGAAACAAGATACAGGGTTTAAATACAGAGACTAACAAGCTAAACAAGATAACAAGGGGGCGTGGTTAATCTGAAACACCTGGGGAGACTAATAAACAAGAAAGACTACAAAGGACTACAAAACATGGCACAGAACAGGAAATAACAAAAATGCACACCAGACAAGGGAAACACAGGACAGGAATCATGACAATTTGAGGTCAAGTCATATACAGTATATTCGTGAAAAGGTTGCCGTGTCCAAGGAAAGTAAAATATTTGTCGTATCATCCTTTTAACGTTTAAGGGTATTTTCCATGAATGGCATATGAGCCTTGAAAAGTGGAGCTCAAAGTTAAAAATAATTAACACCTTGTTTCATTACATTTATCTTTTAATGAATCAATGTTTTTGAACGTGTTCGTTGAATGAACGGTTTAATGACTCACTCAAAGACAGTCCGTTGCCGTAACAATGTGCGCTGAGTGACAGCCTTTCAATGCGCAGAGATGCAGTTTAGTTTTGGTTACATTGGTTACTGAAAATGTCTTTGTTTTTGTGCATGCTGACCACATCGTAACACTTATTTATACAGCAACAAATAAATATAAATAAATTAATTAAAAAATGGCAATAATACCGCATATCACCCTGAGCCACTCAAAATTACTGCAAGGGAAATTCCTTCACCGCGACAGCCTTAGTACTTATGTCTATTAGTTACATCTGTGTACTTTAGCAATCTTTGTTGCATTATATGCCAAAGGTGACAGTTCAGAAATGGGAAAAAGCACTTCTTGTATTTTGTTTTTTTGCCCCAAGTTTACATGCCTGTAACTCAAGAAGTATATCTTAAAATCCTTTTTTTAGATTTTGGTTTTTAACAAACATTTATTTTGGTATCTTCATTTCATTTCTGTGCATGCGCTTTGAATGTGTGTGCAGCACACATGTGAAAAATGTATTTAATAGGCTACTCAAAAGTGTAAACGCAGTATAACTCAAGTATACTTAAGTGTAATTTTAAGTATATTTCTGAGAAGTACATAAAAAGTAGACTGATAGTATGCACACTTGAATAAACTAAAAGGGTTGTTTCTTTGAGGCATAACTTGAAGGGGAATGGCTTGTAGTAATGCGAGATGCTGAGACCCTTCTCAAATAACATCTCAGAAAAAAAGGATTTACACAATATTACATAAACATGAAAATATCTGCTTAATGCCATTATGATATCCGACAGGAAACATTTTAGTTTGAGGCATATTAAAGATTAGCAAAACACTTAAAATGTTACAAATCCTTCAAATTGCACATTGAATAGTTGCCTGCGTGATGTACATGTGCTATAAGTGTAACATTTATTTTACTGCTCTGCCATGCATTGCTGCTGATGTGGAGCTAAAAAAAAATGAGTGAGCCTTCACCTGCCATGACCAGCTGCAGAGTGCAGAGGTCACTGCCATACTGGTTGTTTGCCATGAAGATAAGCTGCCCTACATCTGTGCTTTTCACTTTGGCAATGTGGAGGGCATGCTGGTCATCATCAGGCATGGTCATCTCTAATGCACCAGGTTTGTTGACAAGCACCACTCCCATTCTGGTAAACAATGTCATTCTTAATATTCACAATTTATATTGTAGTTTGAATGTTTGGTTTGCATTTGTCACTAACCTTTTCCATATGCATGTTGCTTGGACATGATTAAGGGTTATTGTGATGGTGACAGGATGGTTCTCAACTACATACACAATATCAGGTTTGTCCAGGAAGACTGGAGCTTTGTGTAAATACTGTCCTAAGGTATGGAAAAATAATGAAAACATGATTTCAACAAGTCTACACACATTCATGATTTCCCAGGCAAAAAAGGCTATGACAATTGCATTAATTTACAGTGCAGCATACCAGAAGGTGCTGTATGAATCATCAGGAACAGCTTGAAAATATGTCATCAAAAAGTAAAGGATATCTACAAATGTATCTACTGTGAGTACAGAGAACTTGAGCAAAATTTTTTTCTATACCTCTGTCAATGAGCTGGACCAGGTCAGTGGGTTGTGAGGGTTTGCTGAATGCTTTTCCGATGGCACTAAGGACTCTGAAGGAATAACACACTCCCTTAGAAAGTGAGGGAACCGTATAAGAGGTGTCTCTGAGGCTGGAGGCAATGGTTGTCCATTGGGTGGAGCCCAGAGCTTGTTGTTGAACAACGTACATGAGTGAAGCAGGATCTGAAATGAATGAAGGACAAGGAAAATGCTATAGGGGAGGCTAGGATTAACAGGTATACTTTGACTGAGATGACTGAGAAATCATTGGATTTTTTTAATGGATTTTTGTTTAAATGACTGAAATGACATCTGTGATTAAGTTCAAGATATTATCATGTTTTATTCTATGACATAACATACATCAGTAATGCCCCCCAATCATGTCCATCAGTAATTGTGATTTTGTAAAGCTTTTATTTGAAAAAGGTGGTTACTAATAAGTGGCCAAATGGAACAACAGAGATTTTTAGGGACATTAGGGACATTAAACGTCATCACACTGAACAGGTAAACTCATCTCCTCACTAATCCCGCATTAAAAGCAGAGGCTTTCCATTACACGAGAGTAGATGTTAAAACTTCATGCTGATTTGCACTCTGCTCTCGCCAAGATAAGCACCAACTAAAACGTAGCTTTACGGTAAACTAATGTGATCCATATGTGTCTCCATCCATTTACGTTTACTTCCATATGATGATGTAAATATCCTTCTTTCTGGTGTCAATGGCTGAAGTATACTGCTGGCTCCAGGGATCACCTTATTTTCTCCCTGGCGCATCAGCACACACAACGGTTGTGATGCTGGCTCTGGGGATCAACCACAGTGCAACCTCCCCAGTGCATCAGCATGACAACCGTCTGCATTGAGCAGGTAGGGTACATCTCTGGGGTCTTCAAGTGGGCACCTTCCGTCCTCAGTGTTTCGTCGACTAGCCCATTACACCTCAAGAAGGCTCGACGGTGATTCTGGCGTCCCAGCATCACCCCCCTCCGTCCCCCACTCAACTCAGCCCAGCTTACTTATCTGTACATCAGCGTTTCTTTCTTTCTATTGTGCTTGAGATCCCCAGCCATAATCTTTCCGTGTCAATCACAGCCAGTTGCTGCTCCTCTCTGCTGCTTCAAATAAGTTCTTCACTGTGCGACGCAACTCTTGGCCACTGAATCCGACGTCTCTGAGAAACCGGGTTGTAGAGTGTGCCACAAATCCTCGACAACCCACTTCCACTGGGTAAACCCGGACTCTCCATCCTCGCTGTTCCGCTTCAGTGGCTAGCTGAGCATACCGCAGTTTCTTCCTCTCATACGCCTCATCTACAGCATCCTTCCATGGCACTGTTAACTCTATTAGGTGAACAAGGCGTGCTGATCCAGACCACAAAACAATATCTGGTCGAAGGTTAGTGGTGGCAATCTCAGGTGGAAAAATAAGCCGTTGATCAACATCTGCCAGCATTTTCCAGTCTCTAGCTGCTTCCAGTTGTCCTGGGCGAGGATTGGTTTTAACACCTTTTCTTGGTGGTTGCTCTCCTGGGCGGAGGAATGTTGTCTTTTGTGTGTAAAGTTTTGATAGAAAAGGTGGCAACTTATTGGTCATGTTATGCTTGTCTTCCAGTGCTAAGGCCAAACATCGCAGCACCTGGTCATGGCGCTAAGTAAACCGTCCTTGGCTAAGAGCCACCTTACACCCTATCAAAATGTGCCTTAATGTTGCAGGTGATGAACACAAAGGACATGAGGGATCCTCTCCTACCCAGAGGTTTAGGTTCTGTGGTGATGGGAGAACATTATATGTTGACCTGATGAGGAAACTGATTCTACTCTGTTCCATTGACCACAGGTCTTGCCAGCCAATCTTGCATTGTTCCACACTCTCCCATCTCATCCATTCTCCCTGCTTGGCCTGAGAAATGGCCTTTATACACCTCATCCTCTCCTCCTGCTTTTGCACCTCGTTGACTACCAGCTTCCTCCTTTGAGCTGGGGCTGCCTTGTGCCATGTAGGAGGAGCTAAACTGAGACCAAGACTCCCTCTTCCATGCTGAACTTGCCCCATGATATCACCAATTCGAAGGGCAGCCTTTACAGTATATTGCATGTTCAGATATTCATACAACAAAATATTCTGGGGGCCCATGAAAGTTTTGTGGAAATAATCAAAAATGCTGGCGGTGGCTGGCAACTTAAAGGGGTCATCGGATGCAAAATTCCTTTTTACATGGTGTTTGCATATAAATGTGTCTTTGCAGTGTGTGGACAAGCACCCTACAATGAAAAAAATCCATTCACTCCTTTTTTTTTAATCCTCAAAAAGCCTAAACACACTAAACACAAACTTTACATGAAGACCCTAAAGAATCATACCAACTTGTGGAAAATGGGCATCCGATAGCCCCTTTAAAAATAAAAAAATAAACACACTGAAAGATTTAGGTGGTGGCAGAATTTACCCACTGTCACATCTTATCACACTCTCCCCTGGTTGTCAATTAATTATCACAGATTATAGAACATGATAAACTAACTTTAAACAAAAAAAATATCAGGAACTATCATGCCAGGATAGTTTAAGAAAAGACAAATTTACCAATGGATGGGTCCAGGTTTTTTGGTCCTTTCCAGCTCAATGAGACCATTCTCCCAGTTACAGATCCAATTACTGGAGGACCATCAGGTGGCTCAGGAAGTCTAACTGTCAAGAAGCTACAATGTTAGTGAGGCAGACACATAATGTTACAATACTACTATATATGAGAGGAAGTTCCATCTTACCTACAACGTATAGATGAGCATAACAGGCAGCCTTCCCCACTTTATTGGAGATGACACATTTATATACACCACTGTGGCCATGACACACAGAATTAATGACCAGACTGTGAACATCCCTGTCTAGAAGAGGTACATTATAGGATATGATTAAAGCCGACATGTATCGGGAGACAATAAATGTAGTAAACGTATAAGAACCTCCCAGTTAGAATTCAAGGCATTGTTAGACTATAGATGGCCACTAATATCCTTTAAATGCTTTTGACAATATTTTTGTGGACTTACACTGTATCATCTTTCCGTCATCAGTGCTCTCTATCATCTTGCCATTGTGGAACCAAATGATTTTGGGGTATGGCAGGCCTGTTACCCTGCACTTCAATACTGCTTCTTTCCCTTCTACTACTTCCAGGTCACTGAGAGGTTTTATGAAGTCTGGCATTGTCTTATGTTCCACCTCTCCCTCAGACACCTCAGGCTCCTCAGGGATTGATGGCATCTTTTCTAACCTGGACCTGAGTGCAAAATGAACAGACAAATGAGACAGAAAAAGAATAAAGAATGTTAATTATACATTGATAAGAAAAGTTGGTCTTCTTACATGTGAGTAGATATGGCCGGTCGAGGTTCCTGTACATAGAGTTCAGCTGAGCTCTCTGCTTCTCCATGAACATTTCGAGCAATTACTGTGTAAAATCCCTCACTCTCCTTGTTAACATGAGTGATGAGCAAAGAGTGATGCCCATTTACTTGGAGAATGTGAATATTATCAGTCTCCACCACAGGTTGTTCTAGGACATAAAATAGGTATTTTTAATCAGTGTTGACAAATGTCTTTGTTGCTTTTGTTCCAAGCAGAGTTATTTCAGAAAAAATCTTCTGCAGCTGACTCTTTTATTTTACCACGATGAGTCCAGGTGACTTCAGGAGGGGGAAATCCACTGACTTTGCAATCAAATTGTGCAGACCAGCCCTCAGTAGCCTCCAGTACCTCCAGTTTCCGTGTAAAGAGTGGCTCCTTAGATGGAATCACCAGAAGATTAGCTGTACGAGTGAGTTTTTCTGTACCATACAAGTAAGAAAAATAAGCACAGTTAATATTCAGAAGTTATACAAGCAAATAAGCATTACTGCAAAACAATATTAATTATATTATATTATAGATGGCCTATTACTGATGCATATATGATGTAACACAGCTATGCTCACTTTTCACAGTTGGTATGACTCCTACCTTTTGCTGAACTGACTTTGCAAGTATAGCTTCCACTGTAGTCTTCATGTGCAGATTTAAACAGAAGATGGCATCGATGTCCATCAAACTGCATCTTACAATCAAATAGTGCTGGCTGTATCAACTTCCCATTGACTAGCCAATCAACATCCAAAGCCTGTGGCCCAGTTATGAAACATTCAAACAAGGCTATATCTCCTGCCTTGACTTTCACATCCTGCATTGGTCTGGCAATGGTCAGAGATGACTCAGAAGTAGCTGCTTGGCAGAAAAGAACAGTTACAAGTCATGTATCTGATTTACATTCTAGAACTTTCAACAACAGGAGCAAAATATGATCATGTACTACAGTATGTTGTGTGGTTCTGTCTCCATGCATGTCTGTTGTTTTAAATAGAACATAGGACTGTCTTTGCAGCATTCAAAATAAAAGCCTCTAAAATGCTAATTAATTGCAATAATGTATTTCTAGAAATGTTTTTAAATTGCAAAACTTAATATTAAAGGCATAACTACGGAGCCCCTAAAGGGACGTGGTGGTGGAAAAAATTTTAGGATGGGAGAATTTATTTTTTATTTTTTCAAATCTTTTGCGTTCCCTCGCAAAACTTTTGCGTTCCCCCGAGAAACTTTGCGTTCCCTCGCAAAACTTTTGTGTTCCCCCGAGAAACTTTGCGTTCCCTCGCAAAACTTTTGCGTTCCCTCGAAAAGTTATTTGCGTTCCCACGCAAAACTTTTGCGTTCCCTCGCAAAGATATTTGCATTACCACGCAAAACCTGTTGTGAGCTCGGACAGACACTTCCTGTTTAATGTCCCGCTGGCAGTGTTTCAGAGCTCTGTACGGTAATGGAGCGTTTCATAGTGTTTGAACTTGGACTCAAATATAAAGAAATGTGGTCAGTGCTTAACTCAAGGAGTTCAGTGAAGTTGGCAATATATTCACATGGCTATTCGAACTTCCCGGATCAATATTCTTGAGCTAAACGTTATTAAAACGCAAACGACACCTTTACAATCACAGTAACCTAGACAAAGAGCTACAACCCAATTCTCCTCAAAACGAGCTTTTATAATATAGGCTAAATTGATCTCTATGAGCAGGCGGCTGAGAGACAAGTTCGAAGAGACCATCTGCAAAGTGCAATATAACCTACAGCATCAACTCATAGTCAAAAATACAAAAATAGTCATTAACTTCAATGTTACAAACTGTAGTACCACCCAATTCAGTTTACACATCAATGACCACTGGTCATACTACACTGCTTTTGCACATTTTATATTATGAAAAATATTCAATAACTTCACTGAAACACACCAAATTTAGTTCACACATCACTGCTCTAATGTTGGTTATACAACACTTAGTTTGGGAAGTAATTGCACATAAAAAATAAGTAGGCCTATTCTTTACACAAATTAAATTGGTACTGTACGCAGCTAACATAATAGTTACAACCATAGCTTTTGCATTATATTTGCTTACTGAATTTGATGGCATCACACTGTATGTGTGAAGTTATTTAATATATTTTTTTTAATATTATAATTATATATTTAATATTATTTTTTATTTCATAAATAATCATAAAAATTAAGAAGTTCTAATAAATGTGAATATATTGCCAACTTCACTGTACTCCTTGAGTTAAGCACTGACCGCATTTCTTTATATTTGAGTCCAAGTTCAAACACTATGAAACGCTCCATTAACGTACGGAGCTCTGAAACACTGCCAGCAGGATATTAAACAGGAAGTGTCTGTCCGAGCTCACAACAGGGGCACGTTCAAGTTCAAAACGGTGCGCAACGTTTTGCTACGGTTTCCGGGTTGAACGTCATTTTTCCTGGAAACGGCGTGCACCGGTGTGCAACGGGGTTTGAGATACGTTTTCTCTTGTTTGGTGGGTGTGTCAGAACTGCAGTCCAATCAGCAGCAACATGTAAAGCACGCGGTATTAAAGTGAACTCGCACAATGGGTTCAAGGAAAGTAATTTACAAATGTGTTCGATGCAGTTCGGTATACGCAACAACTGAGGATATTAGAAGACATGTTTGTCGTAAGTTTTATTGTAAAATATAGGATATCAACATAATGATGTAGTTGTTTATATTTTTAGCTTCATTGCAACAACACTTAAGTGTTTGACATTTGGTATAGAAATAAACAATGGTAATTAAGTGTTTTTCCTAAAAATGAGAAAGAAAATACAGGGTATTAAAACAGTATGAACTACAAATAAAGTCAGTATGTGAGGCTAAATAGATGTGTTTTAGTCTGAATTAGGTAAGATGTGTGCTTCCATTTCAGTTTCAGCAATCCCTTCACTCGATTGGGATGTTCTCTTTTGTTCTGGGCGGCATGCAAGTGCAGTAACTGTAACATCGGGCATATTTTGTAGTATTATATATATAATACACACATATTTATACCGACTTCATCAGGCTCCGAAATTTCTTCACAAAGAACACAAAGAATGGCCTTCTCAGCTGCCATAGTTGCAACTCTTGCGTCATCAGAACAGTGTGTTCAACGCATCACCGTTTCTTTTTAAAAAACGTTGTGCAACGTTTTGTCGGTGCTGAACGCAGCCCAGGTTTTGCGTGGGAACGCAAATAACTTTGAGAGGGAACGCAAAGTTTCTCGGGGGAACGCAAAAGCTTTGCGAGGGAACGCAAAAAAATAAAAAAATAATAATAATAATTCACCCATCCTAAAAATGTTCCACCACGTCCTTATAGGGGCTCCGTACATAACATACTGTAAATCATCAGTTTTTTCATCAGTCCATACCAGCACAATTGCTTGTTGTAAAGCAAAAAGGGAACATAACTCTGAAACACAAGGTAAAAAAAAAAAATAAAAAAAAAAAAAAATCCTAAATGCTTTCTCCCTCCTCCCTCTTGCGCTTTTATAAATTCTTGGTCTTCCTTATTATTATTACTCCTGTTGTCACACGTCAAGGATTACCACTGAAACCTAAGGCATGTTCATTAGAAGACTCATTGGTATGGCATTCCGTAATGAAACTAGACAATAAATATTTGGATATATCCAAGAGAACAGTTAGTTCTGGTCCTTGAATCAAATGCAAAAAAAATAAATAAATAAATAAAATACAAATAAATAAAATAAAAGCCATTAAGTATTTTGATTATGGCTTGAAAATTTATACAACTACACATCAACAGATGCAGTAACAGACATTCTGTCACCTTGTGAGTGTTAGCTATTAGTTATTGTGCATATTGATAGTGACACCTTGTGCTTGGTGTTGGTATGACATGCTTATTGTTAGCTAGCAAACATTTGTTGACTTGAGAATTATTTGAAGAGCTCAGATGCAAAAGCCTCTAAGTGCCATCTGAAACTTTCTTCTAGAATGATCTTTTTTATTAAGCTCGTATATTTAAGTTCAGTAATTTCACTTAAATGGCAATGAAAATTACCTATAAATTGTCATTTAAGTGAAATTACTGAACTTAAATATACAAGCTTGATAAAAATGATCATTCTAGAAGAAAATTTCAGATGGCACTTTTTTTTTAAGTGGATAAATTATTTTTTTATGGAGAAAAAAGTTTTTTACAGAAGGAAAATGTAGCGAAAAAAACTGAAAAATTTAAAAATATTTATCAAATAGTAGTTTTTATCAAAAAATATATATATTTTAAAAATATATTGTTTTTTTACTTTATGATTAAGGGCTTCTAAATACAATGAGATGTATAGTTTTATGTATACCAAATTTGTAGGTGTATAGTGTGATTGAACTTTTTACTCTACTTATTATGCAGATAATATTAAAAAATAATTCATTATTTTTAATCCTATTATTGAAAAAAATTATATTAAAAAACTTGATGCTGACATTATTACTAATTTGCTATCAACATCATCACAATAAAATGCATTGTTGTACTTAATGTTAGTAATTTAATTCCACCCACTCTTACTTTCACAGTTCATTACTGCACTTGGGTTTTTATTTCCTACCATTAATGTTGTAATGACAGTGCAATGGTTGGCAACAGAAGAGAAAAACTGCAGAGGATCTTGGCCAGTGAACAAAAGCAGATGGCTCAGAGTGAGATAACTGACCACAGCTGGGGAGATAATAGATTTACCATGTGGTCCCTGATCCAATAAATTTGTTTCCACTGATGAAAAGGCAGTGGCTTCAGCACGGAACAGACACTGCGGCTTCATGGAAAATTCCAGGAACACTGCTTTGTTGAAAGGTGTCACAGCATTTAAGCAGTAGTAAACTTGTCCTGACAGTTCTCTAAAAAATTTAAATATGTCCTGGTTTGAATGTTAAGCTCACTGCTTTTTCTTTTCTTTCTTTCTTTTTTTTTTAAATCCTCAATTTCCTTTGCAGTGTTATAAAGTTATTGTCTCTGGGGTTTTTTTGCAGAGAAGAAAGTTGCTTCTGTGCCATTATAAGTTGATTTGCTGGTACTTTCACTGTAGTTTGTATGGTTTGACATAATAACTTTACGTGCTTGTTGTTGTTCCGCATTTTCTACAGTTAAAATGCCCACATGAAATGCATTTTCAATAACAAACTGAAAGACGCTGATTAATTTCTTTGTGGAACATGAGAAATGAAAGTGAGGTGTTTTTCTGTCACTCTAAGCTTGAAACATACTCTGTGCAAAATGAGGACAAACACTTATAGCTATACCCTTAAAAAAGAAGTATACTTCAAGTTCATTTTAAGTATACTGAATTAATGTTTAAGTATATTTTTAGTATACTTTATTTAGTAAATATACTCATTTCAATGTACTAGAAGCATACTTGTAAGTGTACTGTTTCAATATACTTGGGACTAAATGGGCCCACTTTTTAGTGTATAAAAGTATTTTAATTGTAACTAGTAAACTTTGAGTATACTACTAGTTTACTGTTTAGAACTAAGTTTTTCGTTTCTACTGAAACTATACTAGGTCTACAAGTGAACTTATAGGTATACTGGTAGTTTACTAGTCAAATACTTGCAGCACATTGTTTAGTTTATGAAAGTACACTTTGAAGTATACTCTCAGTTCTGGCATGAAACTCTAGATGGCGCAGGCTGATAAGTCTTTGAGTCATTTGGTAGCGATCACATTATCTACATGGCACAGCTGATTGGTTGCTGTTGCATCAGCGTCCAATGAGCTGCGACTCAACTTTCAAACAAATACCGGGATGTTGCTGGTAGCAGTATGCAGTGAGCTTCAGAAACGCTTTCAGAACGCACCTGGAATCAACATCTAAGATAAGTGATTGATGTTTTATTCCGCATATTGTGTGGTCCGGTTATTAATTCCTAAACGGAGCAATCTTTGTAGCAGCCAAATCACCCTGTAGCCCAAGACTGGCTGCCCACTGAAGCTAAGCAGGGTTGAGCCTGGTCAGGACCTGGATGGGAGACCTCCTGGGAAAACTAGGTTGCTGCTGGAAGAGGTGTTAGTGAGGCCAGCAGGGGGTGCTCACCCTGTGGTCTGTGTGGGTGCTAACGCCCCAGTATAGTGATGGGGACACTATACTGTCAAAAAGCACCGTCTTTCGGATAAGACGTTAAACCGAGGTCCTGACTCTCTGTGGTCACAAAAAATTCCGGGATGTCTTTCGAAAGAGTAAGGGGTGTAAGTTAACCACTGCATCCTGGCCAAATTTGCCCAGTGGCCTCTGTCCATCATGGCCTCCTAATCATCCATATATACTCATTGGCTTCATAATTCTGTCTCCTCTCCACCAATAAGCTGGTGAGTGGTGGGCGTTCTGGCGCAATATGGCTGCCGTCGCATCATCCAGGTGATGGTTGAGGAGTAAAGCGCTTTGAGTGCTGAGAAAAGCGTTGTATAAATATAATGAATTATTATTATTATTATTATTATTATTATCTTTACAAATTTAAACTAGTTTCATGTTAGAAATGTTTTTTAAATAGTGTCATGTCAACAGTGCACAAGTGAATCACTGAAGCATATAGCAGCAGTGCTTAATGCATGCAGCAGCAGCGGTCTATTGTATGTCTTTGCTGTTTTATACACTGTTAGCATTTATAGCTGCATTTATATATTTAATAATAAATAATAAATAATATATTTAAAATTATAAATTTAATAAAAATATAATAAATTCATCTATTTTCATTTATATATTAACATTTTATAACATGACATGACCATTTTTGTCTTATTTTCACATTAAGTATAATGCTAACATTTTCACTTTTCTACTGTCCAGTGATAATTTGGAAAGAAAACGCGATGGAAGCTTACTTTAATTGTGTGGAAAGGGGCAATTAAATGGCACACAGAATGTGTTTTTTACATTCCATTGTGCTACTTTTCTATCGTTTTTTAATGTAAACATCACCCTAGACGTAATTGACTGTTGCGCTCTCATCTCACTAATATCGTGCATGATGCGGCTTTCTAAAACGCGGCACTCCAGTTAAAATACCTTTTTTTTAAAAACACTGAACTGCGTCCCGCAAAAACGCGTCCTATGTAAATGGCCCCTAACTGATTAAAAGGTAAACCGCACATGCTTAGCCTATTTCAGTGCTTTTATTTAAGCAGACAGTCTGCCTCGTACATTCAGTTTAACAGGATTAACAGCAAGCTAAAGAAGGTTTCAACTGAACTAGGTTATACATATGCATTTTAAATTATGTTCTTGCTCTGTCCATCCAATAAATGCACATTCTTAAATGAGCAAGGTTTTCTAGCTAATTTCATCTTTGGTATGAATCAAAAATCAATCAGGGCTGTATATTAATATTTAGGCTACAAGTAAATATGAAGATACATATTCACGAAGGTACAATTCCTCGTAATTCACACCTTGATTGCACACAAACATTTCTGCCCGACTTCGCGTGATTGTCAGTGCACAAATTGTAAAAACAGATTAATACTATCTGTTCCTAATTATGATTGGGTGGGCAAGGCAGACGTCTGGGTGGGCCCACCCCTGCTCATGCCTAGAACCAGCCCCGCACAGCATGTATTTCTAGTGTTAAGCTGGTCAGTAAGGTAGCCAAGGAGCACACAGCCTTAGGTCACTAGTGTCTTTTCTCTTGTCTCCTGCTTTGTTGGGGGGTTAAATCATGCATGTTAAATTTGCAGCAGCATGTATTACATGCTCACAGCAGTGTCTGTGAATGTATTGGCAGTAGCAAGTCTCGGTACTTGCTCTGCAGCAGCGTAGCAGATCTATTCCGCCAAGACCAAATACAATAACATTGTCATATCCATTATCATTACCATGCCAATCTCTATTACCATACCAATCTCCCGAGAGTTGTCATGACAGAACTACTAGTTTAGTAGTTTTATACTGCAAGTATACTTGTAAGTTTTCTGTAAGTGAACATACCATCATACTTACAGTTTACTATTTATATTTTATTTTTGCAGTTTTAGTATACTACTATGTTCATATTTGGGTATTATTTTTTTATAGACTACTTGAAATAACTTTAACTGTACTCTTTCCATTAATTTATTTTTTTTATTTCATCCTACATTCATCCTTTGTTTCCTTTGCCACAATCGAAAAAAAAAGTATTTTCAAACAATATAAGTTTATCAGTATGTATGTATTAAGAAAGTATGTAAAACTATGTGAAAAAAAGTAGGGGTGAGCGGGGCACAAGACATCAGATAACATTTTAAGCTGTCAAATGGTCATGTTACAATATGCCCCTCAAATGTTACAATGTACCCCACAAATGGGGAATGTTCACTTCCATTCTTTCGGGGTAAATAAAGAAAAAAGTATACACTGTCTTAATGAAACAAAACCACATAATTGTACTAGACATATGTGAAATTAATATGGGGGAAAATAAATACTCTGAACCCTAAGTGGATATACACAAACTGAGAAAGTCAAAAAGTGTTAGGTTGTGCCCCACTCTCCCCTATTTAATAGGCTACTCAAACAAAAGAGTAAGCACAACTACAAGCCAAGTAGGCCTATGCTTAGAATGCTTAATACTCGATCAAAAGATTGCGTACAATTATAGGCTAAACATACTTCTGTCAGTATAAGTCAAGTATACTTAAGTGCAATTTTAAGTATATTTCTGGGTGATTTTCATTTGGTGGGTGCTCATTTCAAACCATGTTATATGATTTAATTACTGAGTGTCTCCACTGTAACTTGTTATGGTATTAGTCCTAAATGAGAAGATCATGAAGATGTTGATGCAAAGAGATTATTAAGATAATTTTAAAGACCCAGATGATTAGCATTTAAATAATACTGTAGCTTAGGTCTGAGATATCTTACCTCTGGGGCCAGGGTTTCCCTTGATGATGCTCTGAAGCATCACCTCTGATCCAGAAGCTCCCATAACATCCTTACGATTAAGTTCCGATATGGGGGCCTCTGCGGGGTTCTCCTCCACAGACATACAGAAGTCATCTGGTGGGTCTTCTGGGAGGATCGGGCAACAGTTGTTACACAAAGATCAAGTGATGATAAGGTAACCTATCATGAAGTCATTACAACCTCACAATGTCTAGTCATCTGTCTCTGGTTACAAATTACTGTAGTAATCTAAATTTAAACATTATGCTCAAAACACAATTTTATTCTGTTCCTGCAATGCAGTAAAATATGATGTGTCTGATCTTTGAGTTTTATAGGAGTATTCCGCATTCAGTTCAAGTTAAGATCAATACCCAGCATTTGGCGGCATGTTTATTACCACAAAAAATTATTTCCATCAGTCCCTCCTTTTCTTTAAAAAAAAAAAAATCTAAATTAAAGTAGGCCATTTGCAATGGAAATGAATGGTACCAATTAATAATCATTAAAATACTCAATGTTTCAACAATATAGCCACAAGACATAAATAATATGTTAACATGATTTTAATGTGGAAAATTTGCTCACTAACCTTTTCTGTGGAAAACTATATTGAATTTTACAACTAGCTTTGACAACATATAGCTAAAACCTTAAAACGGCTCTAACAGTGATTTACACAGATTAACAGCACAAATCACAAACAACTTTTAACAAGAAGTAATCTGAGTGCCTTTATAAAATTATAAGCTGCACACACGCCTGCAGTTAAATCCTCTAAAAATGGTCCCCATTCGTTTTACATTGTAAGCACTTCAGCATAACCTAAATGTTTACTTTTCTTTTCTTTTTCTTTTTTTTTTAAAGAAAATTAGGAACAAGCCAAAGTAATTTTTTGTGGTAAACAACATTATGCCACAAATTATGTTGATTGAGCTTAACCTATATTGAACCCAGAATATTCCTTTAAACATGTCCTTTAATCAGATTTATTTATGAACATTCATCCAGTTAACTGCAATGCTTGACATTTAACAGCATTTGCACGCTATATTTTAACCTACTGTACCTGGTTAACTTAATGTTTATGGAAGAAGTTTTACCTCTGTTTCTTTTGGCTGTTTTTCCTTTTTCCTTTTTGTTAGCTTCCTTTTGACCAAACTCTGCTTTATCTGCCTCTTCATCCACAGGCTTATTTTCAACCACAATAGTAGGTATGGTTACTTTAGGTGCAAGTGATGAGTCTTTTTTCTCCTCTCTCTCCTTAAATGATTTTGGGAGCGTGGAAACTGAACCAAACAACCTTGGAGGTTTTAGGGGTGCTTGCAACAAACCCACTTGCATTATGGGTTGGGAAGGTGGTATTTCTACAGGTGACTTTGGTAATTTGCAGGATACATTTATCCTTGGTACCCTTGGTGAACACTGTCCTGGTATGTTACTGAAAGCAACCTTTTCATTGATGGCTTTTCTGTCTAATAATCGCCTGGGGTTAGAATTAATCCTGCACTGGTTTTCTGTAATATCAGGGGGTGCTTTCCATTCATGTTGTGTTGAGTCCTCTGGCACTTTCTTTTTCGGTAGTTCTGATGATTCTTCGTTTGGCAAGGCCGGGCATTGTTTTTTTGCCTCTGGTAAATTATTTGAATTAGTATATTTTTTCTCTCTTGTATCTTCCACCTTCTGAATTATCTGGGCTTGAACTGACTCAATGTTTCCAGTAGACTGTTTGTCAGTCTGGGTGAGCTGATCCATTGAAAAGGCTTTCTTGATGTTGGACTTTCTGACAAGTTTCTTTATTCGGTGAAGCTCTTCTGAGAGTTTACTCTGAAAACCTTTCTCTACATAGGTTGACTGTTCCTCCAGAGAGGATGCTTTCTGCTTGAAGAAAGACCTCTTAAGTGCTACATCACTCTTGATGTTGTCTTGGGGCTTCCCTGCTTTACTCCTTCCATCCTCAGAACTGCAGAATGATGTTTGATTGAAACCCCGTGAAAGTCTTGATGAAGACACCATTGGAATGTTACTGCTGTGTCTTTGTTCTTCAAAAGCTCTCACTTTGTCTAATATTTTGGAACTTGGCTGTGTCACTTTGGGAGTTTCGATAGAGGATGCTTCTTGGGAACTACTGCTTTGAGATGAAGCGGAGATTTTCGATATCTTAACAGGGAGTTCAGATCCATTCATGGCTGTTTTGGTGCCCTTGTGGGCAGTTGCTCGATCTACACCACTTAAGGTAATGGGGCTTTGAGCTTTTTGGAATGGCTGGGTTTGGACAAATAAAGAAGCTTCCCTTGTTTTAAAGTCCAATTGGCCCCTGAAATGAGGGTAATTGTGGAAAATGTTGTGTTATGACGGAAAGTAAAAATAATAAAATGGCAAAGTGAAAAAAATGGTCAAACACAGCATGCACACAGAAAAACATGTTGAAACATGTAAAACATTGTGGAAGATGAATAAATCCAAAATAAAACAAAGGCATGCAAAAAGGTTTGTACAAAAAAGCCATGGCAAACATTTTCACAGCATATCAAAACATGATGCAAGTGGAGTCTGAGGAAAGTGGAAATCAAGAAAACATAAATAAATGGCTGCAATAAATGAAAAATAATGTAATGGAAATTATTTTTAAAATGTTCCTTTAGACCTGTTGTAAACTAAAAAAAAAAAAAAAAAAATTGTAACCCCCTAATTCAAGTTATTTTGTGCCTTTTCATATCCAGCATGCCACTCATTCTTGAACACTGTAAATGGAAAAGGTCCTTCTTCGATAGAGGCTCAAAACACTGCCATAGTAGTCACTGGCTAAAGACATACTCTCCTCTGACCCCACTGCAACGTAGTACACACTAATTTGTGAGGCCCGCACAAGAGCTTCAATCCCCAGGTGTCTGACCGGAGGGCTCTCAACACACCCAGCATTTGCTTGCCTTCCAGGTGACAAGGGATCCTCAAGACCAGGAGCTCTAGAGCCCAAGGTTCGCATTTCCCTCTCCACTACTAGACCATCACTTGGGATTTGGGAAAGCATTGCTCTCCCCCTGCCTGAAAATACATAATTACCTGTTATATTATAATAATATTAAATCTTTTTTTCTTTTTTTTTATCAATCGGTTAAATAGATGAATTGATTAATTCAAAAACATTTATGAATTCTAAGCTTTACTTTGGAAGCTTGTTTCTGCCATGGAATAAAAATTAAAAAAGTAATTCTTACTTTTTTCCCCCTAGAATTGCGTGAAATAAAGTCGCAATTGCTTTATCTCTCGCAATTCTGACTTTACATCTCACAATTTTGATTTTATAACACACAATTGCGTGTTATAAAGTCAGAATTGTGAGATATAAACAGTATTTTTTTTCCTCAGAACTGGACTTTATAACTCACAATTGTTAGTTTATATCTCACAATTCTGAGAAAATAAGTCAGAATGGCGAGATATAGCTAAACTAGCAATTGTGAGAAAAAAAGTCAGAATTGCGAATTTATATCATGCAATTCTGACATAATTCACAAATGAGGAAAAAGTAATATAATATTCATATGTTCATATAAATTTTGACATTTTGAAATAAAAGGTCACAATTATATATATATATATATATATATATATATATATATATTTTTTTTTTTTTTTTTTTTTTTTTATTCCGTGACGGAAACAAGCTTCCATGGTTTACCCATCACAATTTTAGTTTTTCATGCAGTAAATGAATCTGAAACAGCATCCCTATTGTTAGAATATAGTGATTGTTAAAACACCTTGTCATGATTTGTGGCCAAATGTGGAAATTGATGCTACAAACTGAATATTGCTGAAGAGAAAAAATCACTCAGTATGTTCTTACCAGTCGGTTGACTGTTGATTGCTTCTCTCTGAGGAGGCATGAACTGTTCCTTCATCTCCATGGAGACCTGAGGCTCTGCACTTTCATCTTCTGTACTGTTTGAGTCTACAGGAATGGGTGAGGCATGTTGAAATGGGATTTTTTACAAACAAAACATACATACAGTAGCACAGAGGCTTTCATAATGGACTACACTTTCAGAAAAAAAGGTACAAAAGCTGTCACTGGGACAGTACCCTTCAAAGGGGTTCTAATATGTACCATTTAGGTACTAATATGTACACTTTCGGTACCAATATGTACCTTTGAGGGACTAATATGTACTCTTTAGGTACAAAGGTGTACCTTTTGAAAAGATACCACCTCAGTGACAAAAGGTACCACCACAGTGACAGCTTTTGCACCTTTTTTTCTGAGAGTGTAGCTGCAAGAAATCTTTGAAATTTAGTTGAAAGTTTGTGGTATTGAAGTTGTGCTGTGACTTGAATGTATAATGTGGAAATCTTATACAATATCTAGGTTGAAATTCTAGGAATTCACATTACTGGGAGTTTTTTTTTGTTTGTTTTTTTTAAAGAAGAAAGAAAAAGAAAGAAAGAAAGAAAGAAAGAAAGAAAGAAAGAAAGAAAGAAAGAAAGAAAGAAAGAAAGAAAGAAAGAAAGAAAGAAAGAAAGAAAGAAAGAAATTATTCTGCAGAGCAAGCTTTACTTTTTGCAAAATAAATAATGTAGAATTTAAGTTTAATGATCTAAATCAAACTGAAATTAGAGCTCCAAATGAAAACCTACAGTATATTTTAACAGTTCTGTGTATAATATTGCATGGCTGCAATCTCAAACCAATCCAAGAGCCCAGTAATGAAATATGAGGACTTTAGAAATGTATAACAACAATTACCATTGCTTTGCTTCCTACACAAGCGAAAAACTTCACTTCCATAACGGCAGCAAGCAGAGGTGGACAAGAGAAGACTGTTACTATAGAAACCAATGTCTGCAGACATGTACTTGTGTGGGAGCATAAACATAACACACACTCTCTCTCTCTCTCACACACACACACATACACACACACAGGGTACATTTCTAAATTATATAATCGTTCAGCCTTACTCTGTGTTGCAGTCAATTACTTATAGCGACACCCAACAATTTGTGATATACAAATTTACCTACAGAAATATTGTCTTGGCAGCTATTTTAAAGCCTGTTAAACCATCTACGGCAAGATTGTGCGCACCCTTTAATTGTTACATTTGTTACAAAAAAGCTTGTGATTTTGGACTTTCTACAGTTTTCTCGTAAGCAAAACACACCATGAGTGAATCTCCCAAACGTCCAGCTAGAATGCCCAGCTCTCTGGAAAGACAAAAAATAAAATAAACAAAAGGCTGTCTGTTAATTTTGAGAAGTGCTAATTAGTAAAGATTTTTTCTTAGCCTGCTTGTTGCATCTATAGGGTTATGCCAGTCGTGTAATTAATTTGGCTTTCATTCAACAGTACATACATAAATATGTGATGATGACACAGGGCTGATAACTAGTATATTAAACAGAATTCCTATGCTTTTTTCCTCCTTTGTCAATTATCATGCTGGCTTGCAGCTTTTCAAATGCACTCCTACGTTGCTACCAAGGTAACTAGGATGTTCCTATGGGCATAGTCTTTTCAGTGCCTAAGACATTGTTTATTATTCATAATAAAGGCAAATAACTAAAAATAATGTCTGACATGAAAAAAACAACAACAACAACAATGTTCTCTGTGCCATCAGTTCTGTTGTTTTAAAGTCATTGTACTGGCTGTACATAAAAAAGGAACTATAACAGACCTATACAACTTACATTGCTACATTATGAGTTTGATTTGCCAAATGTAAGAAAAATCTCGAAAAGTCAATTTGTATAGTTTCTGAAGTGTATTACTCTGGATAGAATGCTTCGACTCACCTGGAATCTTTTCTTTGACCAGATTTTCTTCATGGCCTCAGATGAACTTAATCTCCCTTTCAGACTAAACAACAGAGACACCTGTCAGTGTTTCTGCAGAGAATATCACTGTTTATTTCTAATCTGACTCCTGGTTATTTCTGACTCCTGTGTACACTCCTAATAGTCTCAATTACTGTATGTCCTTCCCAGAGCTTTTACCTCAGGAAGAATGTACCAGAATCCACAATTATGCAAAAAGCACTAAAAATAGTACAAACATCCAATCATGATCCTCATGTGACAAATGAAGATAAACAAATTCCTCAAGTAAACAACAACATCCAAGCTCTATTGGATCCCCCAGAAGCTCTTGAATGACAAACAGAAATCCAAGTGACAGGATATTCCAAGGCACAGCAGGAGGTGGAGGTCAGATCGGTCCTAGTCACAACAGAAGGGATGAGAAAACTGTCTTTAACAGATACCCACTTGCATTCTCCAAATCCCCTTTGGAGATAAATATATAAATAGGGGAGTGGTAGAGGAGAGAGACTGAAGGGAGAAACAAAGAACAAGCAGCAGCCAATAATAGAGGCAGAGCTCAGTGCAATCAATGCAAAACATTTTCAGCAGCCTTAGCGTGCACTCTCTCTTTCTCTCTCATCTCTTCCTTTGTCTCTGGTGCTGGTGTGAAGAGAGAGACTATTGGTCTCAGCATAAAGCATCAATTATATATTCTGTCAGGCAGTGATTACGTCACACTACTCCCATGTGGATGGTGCTGCTGCTGGAATGAGAAAGGAGGAAAGCTGACACAGAGAATTAGCTTTCACTTCTCTTGCTACAATGACCTCTTTGCTATATTTATTTAACATACACAATGAAAATTGTTTATGTATTTTTTCTATACATAAATAAAATTTAGTGTTAAGCATGGAGAATGATATTCAATCTTCAACTGGCACACATGCATCAGTAAAACCAAAGTCTACCTCAAGACAGAACAATTCATACATTGAAGCAATGGCCTTATTATTTCCAATTTAGTTTGCAACTGCAGTTAATTCATATTTGTAGTTTATATTGCAAAGTAATTCTGTAGCTTTAAATTTAAGTTATTTTGCTATATTTTATTATATTTTCAATGCAATTGTAACAAGCAGACTGAGCCAGATGGCTGTGTGAACCCAAGTGCTGGGAGATTTACTGAACACATGAGTAAGCAGAACATATAGAGCAAACTGACATACAGTAGACATGTAGAAGATGGTACAATGTTAATGCAGGTAAATCAATGATAACGATATGTCTCACAATTAAGATGAAGAGGATCCACAATGGAGTCATAAGGAGAACACTGCGAAAGGGTAGTGCAGCCGGAGAGTCCTGTTTGCAAGACTAGAAAACAGAGGCAAGAATGGGGTAGGTATCTGAAGTGTTCTTAATGAGCAAGTTAAAAATGAACAGCCGTCTGTGGTATATAGGCCGGGAAAAGAGAGCAGAAAGTGAAAGGAGGCTGAGAGTTTGGGCGGAGGCGTGACATGGTTGGTAGAGAGAATTTTGGCCATATTCAGCCAAGTGCAGGAAGTGGCTCCAATTTTGCTGGTGTTAATGACAGTAAGTTAGGAGAAATCAAGAGATTTCCTAGATCTTGTGCTCAGACTGGCCGCTGGATTGGAGATGATAGCCTGAAGAAAGACTGGCAGTGGTGCCCAGCATCTTGAAAAAAAGCCATCTACACTTGGGATATGAATTGTGGACTATGGGCAGACACTACGCCTTCTGAGATGCCGAAATTTCAGAAGACATGTTGTAATAGTGTCTCCACGGTCTCAAAGGCTATTGGTAACACCTTTAGTAGAACCAGACAGCAAGCCTTGAAGAAACAGTCAAAAGCCACCAGGACATTGAGGACATGAGTGCAGATGAGTGAAAGGATTTGGGTTATCCCTGGATGGAGAGGAATGAAAGGAGTCCAGGAGTGAATTCTGCAGGCTGACAGAAATTAATGTACTGTCGACAGGGCTTCCGGTTGGCATGGGTTATTTATTCTTCTAGGGTCCACTAGGACTGATGATGGTGGAAGGAGAAAGAATGGATTCTAGGGCTGAGGTCAGAGGATCAGTAGAATAAAGGCAAGAGAGGGCCTCTGCTGTTGTATTTTTGGACCCTGAGAAATGTGTGATGAAAAAAATAAAAGTAATCTGGTGAAGAATAAAGCCCACCAAGCCTGGTAAGAGTTCAATCACTTTGCACTGCACAATTCTAATTTGCAGCTATCTGTGATGACCTGAAACAGATGGCAAGAACCCTCAAGTGGTTTAATGGTTATCATTGTAATAGTTGGAATGGACCAGGACTTGCAACTTTTCTGTCTATGATGCTGATTCTGAGCATGAGGGGCTAGTTAGTTTTCAATGTTACACTCTATAATTCCTTGAGGGAAGAGCAGACGAGCGAAGAAATGGAGGTTCACTATGGAGAACCAAACCTGCAGAAATTAAAAATGAATGCATGTATTTATTTATACATTTATTGATCTGTATGCTAATGAGGGGGGCTTGTTTTACCTCAGACATAGCAGTTGAGCTCAGAGTGGCAGTGCTGAAGCTTTGAGTCCACAGTGACACCTTGTGGTGTGACCAAACAATACGCAAGAGGTTTGTGGACATGACTTTACAGGTCACGCAGGGAATAAATGACTTAGAGATGGGCAATATGACCAAAATCTTATTTCACGGTTTATGTCCTTTAATATCACCCTAACTGTATGTATAGGTTTACCATACATAGGCCTACTCTTTATTCCGGACATGGCCGTAAAACATCAGCTGATCTGAATATACGTAGCATTATCTCAAAGACCGAACAACTTGAACATTTACTGACGGACTCAAACATCGATTACTTATGCCTCACAGAGACTTGGTTAACCCCAACAACCCCTTTATCTGTTTTTAATATTCCAGGTTATAATGTGTATAGACGGGGCAGAAGGAAAGGGAAAGGGGGATATATGTGAAAGTCCTGATATATGTGAAAGACAGCATTCAAAGTCAGCAAATAGTCTTTCCGGAAAATAATTTGGAATGCGTGGGGGTAAAACTTACACTATCCCCCCAAATGTATTTTGCTGTCTTTGCAGTCTACCGCCCTCCTACTGCCACAAATGAATTTTATGATTATCTAAATGTTACACTTAAACAACATGGAAAAATAGAAGTCATTCTTATGGGTGATTTTAACTTAAACTGGCAAGATAAAACACATAGGAAAAAGCTTAAAGATATTGCCAAAACTTTTCAGATGACGCTGAAACTTTTCAGATGATCCATAAGCCCACAAGAATAACAAAGTCTTCCCAAATGCTTTTAGACTTAATTTTCACAAATAAACCAGACAGAATTAGAAAGATTTATAACCTCATCGCTGGGTTATCAGATCATAATCTTACTCTGGTCTCCAGAAAATTGTCAAAAACACGCTTTAAAAATCAGAACTCAATGAAGGGGAAATCCATGCCTTTTATCGCTCCAAAGGACATGGCCTTCATTGAAAATGAAATAAAGCAAATAAACTGGCATGACACCATTGGTAGTATGCCCTGTGAGCCAGCCTGTGCTGATTTAATGTCGACCATTAAAGGCATTATATTAAAATACACCAGGAAAAGGGGCAAGAAAACAAATTAAAAATATAATCTACCCTGGTTTAACACAAATCTCTGGGAATTAATGAAAAAAAGGGATGCTTCTTTGAAAAAGTTTTTAAAATCAAAATTAAATACTGATCATCTGATTTTTAAAAGTTTAAGAAATAAAGTCACACAACAACTTAGAAAGGCTAGAGCAAATTTCTTCCTCAATGTTATTAGTGAGGCAAAAGGAAACTCTAAAAAGTTATGAAAGAGTATTGACAAATTACTTGGAAGGGAAAAATCAGCAAACATTTAAAACTCATGGTGGATGGAATGTTTTAATGATTATTTTATAAATTAGGTATGAGAATTGAGTAAGTTTACCAAAAATTCAACTCACACAAGCTTTAACCTGTGATGATTCTGCTTTCAAGTTTTCTTTAATCAACACAGAGAAAGTGGAAAATGTAATTTCACTTCTATCTAATAGTAAAGCTAAAGATATATATGGTTGTGATACAGCTTTTCTTAAACAACACAAGACATCTATTATGATACCTCTAGTGATGATTATAAACAAGTCTTTTAAGGAAAACATCTTTCCCAGTGTACTTAAGCCTGCCATTGTCACTCCTGTGCATAAATCTGGGGATACTCACGTGTTCTCTAATTACCGACCCATCAGTATTCTCCCAGCTACATCAAAGGTTATCGAAAAGGTTGTGGCAGAACAACTAATAGCACATCTGGACTCTAAGTCCTTTTTCCATCCTATGCAATTTGGTTTCAGGAAAAAACATTCCACTGAAACTGCATGCTGCTACTTCCTTGAGGAGATTAAAACTAGCTTAGATCAAGGAGGAGAGGTGGGAGCAGTCTTCTTAGATTTACGCAAAGCCTTTGATACAGTTAACCATGAGGTACTGATACACAAACTGGCCAAATACGATATCTCCACAAATGTCCAAAATTGGATAAAATCCTACTTGATAAATCAAAAACAATGTGTGCAAATAAATAGCACATTGTCTACGTCTCTTGTCTCTACTGTGGGAGTATCACAGGGGCCAATTCTAGGGCCACTGCTGTTTTGCTTATATATTAATGACCTGCCTTTGGTCTGCAAGGGCATAAATATTGTTATGTATGCTGATGACACAGTATTATATACCCATGGGAGAAGTGCAACAGACGTAGCCAAAAAATGATCAAGTGTCATGAGCAAGGTCAGTGACTGGTTACATGACTCATGCCTCACATTAAATGTTGAAAAAACTGTAACTATGTTCTTTACAAACCGGTCTATACTTAAAACTTATCCGGAAATTTTAGTAAATGGCCAATATATAAAACATGTAGATAAATTTAAATATTTGGGGGTAACTCTAGATTCGACACTTAGCTTTAAAGGTCATGTTAAAAAATTGTGCAACATATTGAAATTTAATTTAGTACATTTTAGATACATAAGAATCTCTCTCACCACTGAAGCATCCAGTACATATTTAAATGCAATGATCATCCCCCACCTGTACTGCATTACATCCTGGTCTCAGGCATGTAAAACAGTCAACCTTTAAGGGTAAAACCTTTAGGGCCCTATCTTGCACCCAGCGCAATTGACTTTGTACACCGACGCATGTATCATTCCTATTTTGCACCCGCGCACAGCGGACTTTTCCCTCCACAGACGCACGTCGGTTAACTAAGAAATACACTTGCGCTCCCGGGGGCGGTTCAGCACAAAGAGGAGGCGTGTTCCGGTGCAAACGTTCCCTCATGCTATTTTGCAGGTTTAGAAAA
Source organism: Abramis brama (assembly GCF_963993115.1). NCBI lineage: Eukaryota > Metazoa > Chordata > Actinopteri > Cypriniformes > Leuciscidae > Abramis > Abramis brama. Next base: position 29,365,082 of record NC_139973.1, read on the forward strand.
CAATTCCGCCACTAACCAAAAAAAACTAGTTTAAAGTCAGTGGCGCGTTGCGCATGTTATTCATATGCTATTTTAAGAGCGCATGCTTGGCCATAATCAATGTAGCGTGCACAACGCGCATGCACTTTGATTCTCTCATCTACACAGAAGCAGCAGTTTTCATTTTTGCAAATCATACATTATTACGATAGATAGATAGATAGATAGATAGATAGATAGATAGATAGATAGATAGTTTATTATAAAAGCATACATCTAGCTTATACATTTACCCAAATTATCATACGCCTGTTTAACCGAAGCTAATTTGGGTGTGTTTCTCCATCCCCAACGTCACTTCTCTGTGTTTTACGGCCCTGACGAGAACGTCGGTCTCCTCGGCTGTGAACCGCTCCTGGCGCGCGCCTGGCAAATCCGCCGTTATAATAGGAATCCGCTTTAGAACAAGCGCGCCTGCTCTTAAAGTGAATGTGAGATGACGCTCTGATTGGTTTATTTCACGTTACGCCCAAACCACACCTATGAATAATGAAGCTACTTCAGACCAACCCATTTTAGATTTGCGTCGGGCGCAAGAGTCATTTATCCCGCCGGTATAATAGCAACAGCGCCCAAGACCCGCCCACAAAGTTACTTGCGTTTCGCGCTTGATACTTGCGTTTCAGACCGTTAAAATAGGGCCCTTAGAATCTTTGTATAAAAACTGCCTCAAGATCCATGACAAAAAAAACACGTCATTATCACCACTGTCAAATACTCGTCAAATATGATATACTTAGTTATGATAATCTAATAAAACACTCAAATGTGTCTTTGCTACATAAAATCATATATAGTAGTGCTACTGCTCCCCCTCTGAAAAAGTTTGTAACACTCTGCTCCGAAAATACAGTGCGAGCAACTAGAAGTGTCACAAGGGGGAGTGTAGCTTCCCACAATGTAAAACCCAATTTGTATGGAGCTTAAAATATGACAATATGATTTGAATTTGAATTGTGTAAATTTGAATTATTTACAAGTGAAATCTAACAAAACTGAATTTTAGGTGGTAGTTTAAATAGTTCTGAATTTGATTTTTTTAAACGAATATTGAACATTTGAAATTTAAAAAATTGAAATGTTTTTATGGCTGAATTTTATAGACCTGTATTTTCAAACAGCTAGTTTTTTTTGTTCTGAATTCGTATACTGCAAATATTCAGTTTAAAAAAATACAGATTCAAGTTTTCAAGATGAAGAAATTCGGAACTTCAAATTCAGTTTTCTAAAATTCAAGTTCAAAAATTCAAGTTCAAAAATTCAGATCTTACAGAAAGTAGGTCACAGGTCATCCACAGGGAAGAGTAAAGGATCTCAGATAAGTCAAACAGAGCATTTTGGCTGCACTGTTTTCTGCCGCAAACGCGGTGGTGGTTCAAGATAATCCATGTATCTTTCGTTCAGTCGTTTTTTTTTTATTTAATATTAAGAGTAGAAAAATGAGAAAACAGCTTGAGTATTAGATTTCTAATATAATAATAGTCCGCTGCAGCAGTTGCACGGAGCTTACAAAACGCGTGTATTGCAACTATAGGCTACATTTAATTTTCTCATCAAACAACTAGACTAACGAATGGCTCGGTACAACAGAAGAGCCTAGAAAGGGCTTTTTCTCTGTGTAGACCAGCAGTTGGTTTTGAATTTGCTATAACCTATAGCCTATTTTCTGGACTGTATAGGCTAAGTCACGTTTTATCATGAAACGCTGTGATTTATTCCAAAGTGTCTCAGGCATTTAACGTTAAATAATCTAAATGTTGACTTTCAAAAGTAGGCGCGCCAAGAAGGCTATTCTCTGTATTTTGGTTCATTTTTGGTGTGTGCCAGAAAGATCTAAAGAGACCGAGACACACTAAAGCAGCGCATCATGTTGTTTTATTTATTTTTCAATGACATGATATTTTGTAGTCATTTTGAATACACAAATAAAAATATACATTTTACTGTTTCGAATGATGTCATATTATCTGTATGACTATAAATAACAGAGTATTAAGTTATTTCCCAGCAGTGGAACAAATCCAAGAGATGGCGCTCGTGCATCGCGCTCTCACACAACATAGTAGGCTATCAGTTCTGGCGTTACTTCATATCGCAGACTGCTCATTATCAAAATGAAACACAGTCAACCAAACATATAAAAAGTTATTCTGCCTAATGTAATTGGTCTGCGTACAATATAAAGGGCAAGTTGTGCCGCACACAGTACTTGTTATTCCAAACATGTCCCTTGCTGTGAATACGTGTATTTTGGGACTCGACTGAAGTATGAAGCCTTCTTTATATTAATAGTTAGCACATGTTACATTGCAAATATGAAAACTTTTGACTGAATGAGAGATGCGCGACCGTTTCGATTTAAATAAATTTGTTTAGGCTTGGCGTTTAAAATAGGCTAAATGTTGTTTGTAATAAAGGGCACAGTAGGCCTATAGGCTATTTTTATAGTCTATGTAGCCTATATTATTTTATTATACATGGCTACTTATTTTTCATTCTTGTTGTTTTCTGCATTCATTTGTCATACAGTAAGGGAAAGTAAAATAGGCAACACATAGCCTACATGTTAATAGTGTTTATCATGTAAATGTTGTTTATTTACAGGTCTTTTACACTATTGCGGAATAGGCTAATATTAAAAAAAAAAAAATTTTATGACGCCTTTCTCTCAACATGATCCGGTGTGACTTGCACTCATGTGCATGCGACTTATTTTCTGGCAAATACGGTCAGTTAAATTTTTTTGCTGTATTATTACAAAATGCATAGAGTGGAGACCATTCGGGCAAAAAAAACAAGCAAACAAACATATTGTGTTCATTACCCCCACACACATTTGGGCTTAATCACTGTTATTATTAGGAAATGTATTTAGGTGTAGACAAAATCAGTTATGTTTATTTATAAATATGAACGTAGCCTACGCATCTCCCGGACACGAGCCGTTAGACTACTTCTTTGGCCTATTTTTTTTAGCTGGCCAGTTCTCAAAATCTGTGTGGAAAAGCTGCGGAGCGCGGAGAGAACGCACAATGGCTTTGCTTTGGAAGTTTTTTTTTTTTTTTTGGGGGGGGGGGAAGTTTAGTTGCCACAGAAAATAACACACCGTTTTGTTTAACATCAATTGATACTCAATATTAATTAAATAAATAAATATAATGTCAGAGAATGCACAAAGCGCATTTTCAGATGTAAATTATAATACATTTGAATAAAACACACAAGGCCTACATCATAAAACTCAGAAGATTATGTATTTTAATATATTATATTATAATACAAATAAAAAGGCGTCATACTTCAGTCGAGTCCCAAAATACACGTAGGCCTATCAGCGTATTTACAGCAAGGGAAATGTTTGGAATAACAAGTAGGACTGTGCGGCACAGCTTGCCCTTTATATTGTACAGCAGACCAATTAAATTAGGCAGAATAACTTTTTATATGTTTGGTTGACTGTGTTTCATTTTGATAATGAGCAGTAACGCCAGAAATAAATAAAACAACATGATGCGCTGCTTATGTGTCTCGGTCTCTTTAGATCTTTCTGGCGCACACCAAAAATGAACCAAAATACAGAGAATAGCCTTCTTGGCGCGCCTACTTTTGAAAGTCAACATTTAGATTATTTAACGTTAAATGCCTGAGTCACTTTGGAATAAATCACAGCGTTTCATGATAAAACGTGACTTAGCCTATACAGTCCAGAAAATAGGCTATAGGTTATAGCAAATTCAGACCAACTGCTGGTCTACACAGAGAAAAAGCCCTTTCTAGGCTCTTCTGTTGTACCGAGCCATTCGTTAGTCTAGTTGTTTGATGAGAAAATTAAATGTAGCCTATAGTTGCAATACACGCGTTTTGTAAGCTCCGTGCAACTGCTGCAGCGGACTATTATTATATTAGAAATCTAATACTCAAGCTGTCTCTTAATATTAAATAAAAAAACGACTGAACGAAAGATACATGGATTATCTTGAACCACCACCGCGTTTGCGGCAGAAAACAGTGCAGCCAAAATGCTCTGTTTGACTTATCTGAGATCCTTTACTCTTCCCTGTGGATGACCTGTGACCTACTTTCTGTAAGATCTGAATTTTTGAACTTGAATTTTTGAACTTGAATTTTAGAAAACTGAATTTGAAGTTCCGAATTTCTTCATCTTGAAAACTTGAATCTGTATTTTTTTAAACTGAATATTTGCAGTATACGAATTCAGAACAAAAAAAACTAGCTGTTTGAAAATACAGGTCTATAAAATTCAGCCATAAAAACATTTCAATTTGTTAAATTTCAAATGTTCAATATTCGTTTAAAAAAATCAAATTCAGAACTATTTAAACTACCACCTAAAATTCAGTTTTGTTAGATTTCACTTGTAAATAATTCAAATTTACACAATTCAAATTCAAATCATATTGTCATATTTTAAGCTCCATAAATTTGTGAGTTCCTCCTTCTCATGTGTGGCCATGAAGCAGTGGAATACCCTTCCCACGGAACATATCTTATGTACAGATTCTCACACTTTCTCATGCCTAACAAAGAGTTGGTTGCTAAGTAAGCAAGTTTGCACACATCTTTGGGATAATGTATCTGTGTGTGTGTGTGTGTGTGTGTGCGTGTGTGAATGAGTGTTGGATTGTACTCTAATGTGCCTAAGATGCTGCTGAACTGTTTAAGTGTGTTTGCTGGGGAGGGGGGAGACAGAGAGAAAATGGGCTGATGGCCTCCCTGTTTCTGTTTTTGCAAACCTGTTTGTTTGTAATTACAATGGACATCACTTTATCCATAATCCTGTGAAATTTCTATTTTAAAATCGTTATTATTATTTATTTATTTTTGTCATACCTGCCCAGGTGGAAATTAGCAATTGTTGCTATAACCTGGCCCAAGACATATTCTCTTGTTTAACAAGTTTAATGTTTATTTGTGCATTGTCCCTGTTTCAAATAAAACAATTTCCATTTCCATTCCATTCCATTTCTAAAATGTTTGGGCACACATGAACAGAATCCACTGATAACAGACACTTTGACACGGAAGCGCGTCAAATTATCCACTATTAACCACATTTTATGCCATGCATTGTAGATCCGTACACAGAAGCTAACTGCATTTTTAATGTATCTTCCAAAAACAAGTTCTCTGAGGTAAAACACGCCCCCCTCATTAGCATACAGAGAAATAAATGTATAAATAAATACATGTATAAATAAATAAATGTAGACATAAACACATATATACATAAATAAATGTGAAAATAAATACAAGTGGAAATAAAAGTGGAAATTAATAAATGCGTGGCCAATCCAAAAGCGTGGCCATGGGTGATTCCCATTGACCACACCCCCATTTATTTGCAAAGATTTAAATATTATTCTAAATTAGGTTAGAGGATAAGCAGCAAAAGTTGTTTTAGAAAAATCATGAGTGCACAATAATAAAAATAATACAAAAATAAAATCTGAACATTTAGAGGAAAAAAAACATTTAGTGGAGAATTTATATAATTTAAATATATATATATATATATATATATATATAGAGAGAGAGAGAGAGAGAGAGAGAGAGAGAGAGAGAGAGAGAGAGTTCAGATACAAAAGCCTCTAAGTGCCATCTGAAATTTTCTTATAGAATGATCATTTTTATCAAGCTCATATATTTAATTTCAGTAATTTCACTTAAATGACAATGAAAATTACCTATGAATTGAAATGAAGTGAAATTACTGAACTTAAATATACAAGCTTGATAAAAATGATCATTCCAGAAGAAAATTTCAGATGGCACATAGAGGCTTTTGCATCTGAACTCTTCATATATATATATATGAAAATACATTTATTTTAAATGTATAGTGCAGCGTTTTAATAAGACAGCAACATAGTTTAGGATTATAATATGAAAGGCTCCAATACAGAGCTGCAAAAATGGAGTCACAGCGCGCAGCGCTTCACATTGATAAATTCAAAGCATAAAGGGAAGAAATATAGATGCGTATCTATGCAACAGTTTATTGAGCCTTTTCTTTTAACAATTTTAGTTACTGTGTCCGTGAAGAACAATTCATACTCTATGTCAGGGTCTTGTCTTTGTTTAATGTGTCTTTGTTTGTGTTGTGCTTGAACACATGGCTCTGTCTTTGTTTGTTTTGGCCATGTGCTCCTCTGTTCATGCCTCCTTGTTTCCAATTACCACACCCTCCTGTTTAGTCATTGATTAGTCTTCGTTTCTCTGAATGTGCTCACCCTTTCCTCATGTTCTCAGCTTCTCGTTTGTGTGAGTGTGTTTACCTGTTCCTTGTCTGAGTATTGTCACCTGTTCCTCATGTTTTCTGCTCCCTTTATATTCTGTTCTCTTTCCCTCATATTTTGCCAGTTCGTTGCCATTGAGTGTGTTGTGCTACCTGCTACTTATTGCTCATGTTTCCATTTGTTGATATTGCCTGCATACCTTGTCTTGTGTCTGTTGTGTTCCCTGTTTGTTTGCAAAGTGAAGTATTCACGTGACTGGAAAGAAAGTGAGGCTTCGTTTTTCATTGATCACGTGTTTCTCGGAAAACAATACGCGCTACAGCACGGAGCTTCATGAGAAATTTTGTTGCGTATTCGATATGTGCTTTGAAGCTACAGTGTCATATGTAACATCACTACTCTCTACCAAGCAGCTAGACCAGTGCAGTGACTGATCGTGCCCTGTGAGTCCATCGACATGTGCTGTATGATCCTGTCTGGCTCTTGCTGCATCCATTGGCCTTGTGCTGCACATCTACCACAGAACAACAGTCTGTTCACCTTGGGCTGGTCTCAGCGGCCACCCTCTCAGCTTGCCTGTCATTGTGCTTTATTCCCTGCCAACTGTTTTGACCGTTATCACCTCCTCACCCACCATCTCATCTTGTCAACTGTCTGTGCTTGAGTTGTCTCTCATAGATCTGTGACACTAGTGCTCTCTACTCCAGTGTTGGGATCTAGACACCTGGTAAAAGATGACATGATTTAGAAACGGCTATAAACTCAAACAAAATAAAGTCCTTTTATGCAAAACCATAGACCTTTATCTACAAATAAATTATAATAATGGGAACGCTGATCCGACACGCTGTCTGAATGGAGAATGACTAAGGAGAGATGAGTTTCCATTAACTTTAACTTAACGATTCAAATAGTCATTAGTACCTCACATTAAGCTATCAAATGGCTTCAGAAGTCTTGGAATATAGTGCACGAAAACCTTATGGTGCTTTACAATGTTTTATGCCTTTAGTGGGGCCAAACAATAACACAGAATAGTATGCACTAATATTGGACATCACTAAGAAGCTGCAGTGGCGGGGAGGATTTTTGGTGTGGCGGCCCGCCACCGCAGAATGAATGTAGTGGAAACATTGGAACAGCAGGCTGGTTTGCCATGAGCGGCACTTGTATTTATTGAGCTGCAAGCCAGCAGCTTCTAGTCATTGTTAGACCATTTTAAGTGCTTTGTCATGTATAGACGTAATTTCCGTCTTCTCAAATGCTGAAGACTCTGAAGCCAATAACTAAGGAACACGCCAAAAATGGAACAGTCCGTCATGAGTAATAAAGGCTGTGATGTCACAACTGTCCTCATGCAGCAGCACTTGATAGTAATCCTTAGTCAGGTCGATGATAGAGAAAACAGTAGAACCTTGTAGAGCAGAGAGTAGTTCATCCATGTGTGGCAGTGGAAAGGATTCCACAATCACTGCTTCAAATCACTGACTCTCTGAGGTCAAACCACATCTTAATTTTACCTGACTTTTTCTGCGTAACAACAAATGGTGAAACCCATGCAAAGGCATCAAAGCGTTCTATATATCACCCCAACTGCTTACGAGCCATTTAATTCCTCTGACACAGCACTACAAACAGAGAGTGGACAGAGATGGCAAAGTTTTCGGCACACAGGTGTAACGTTTCATACAGTTTAACGTAGTGTATAAAGTTTTTAGCACATCCAAACTCAGTTGACTCAGCAACAGTGCGTACTCACGGAGAGCGTGTGCAGGTCACCCACTCGTTTAACCGAGGCGAGAGCTGTCAGAAAAACGGTTTTAAGCGGACGATACCACAATCTACTGACTGTAGTGGTTTGAAGGGGTCGCCTTTCATGGCCTCCAGGACCGTGGAAAGGTCCCACACAGGAACCAAAGGGGTTCGAGGGGGGTTCAACCTCCTCTCCCCTCTAGGAAGCGGATGATAAGATTGTTCCTACCCAGTGACTGACCATGCATAGCTTTCCTAAACACAGCTATGGCCGAAACATACACTTTGAGCATGGAGGGGGATCTACCCTGCTCCAAAAGCTCTTGTAGGAAGAAGATAATCTCCATCACCCCACAGCATTGTGGATCCAAGTTTCGAGCTGAGCATCAGCTGGAGAACACTGACCACTTAGAAGCGTAGAGCCATCTAGTAGAGGGAGCTCTAGCCTGTGTTATTGTGTTTAACACTCCTACTGGGAGGTCAACGGGTATCCGTTGATGGCCCATACATGTAGGGCCCAAAGCTTGGGGCGAGGATGCCAAATCGTGCCCTTGGCCTGAGAGAGGAGATCTTACCTCAATGGAATCGGCCACGGGGCTGTGTTCGATAGCTGCATCAACTCCGGGAACCACACTTGATTCCTCCAGAGCGGGGCTACTAGGAGCACAGAGCATTTGTTCTCCCTGATTCACTTGATTACCTGTGGTAACAGTGCGACTGGGGGAAAAGCATAAAGCGGGCAGCTGGGCCAGCTTCTTTGTAAAGAATATTGGACAGTGAGCGTTGTCTGATGACGCGAAGAGGTCGACTTCCACTCTGCCGAAGCTGTCCCATAGCAGCTGGACTGCCTGAGGGTGAAGGGACCACTCCCCCGGGGGAACGTTGTCCCTGGACAGCATGTCTGGACCCATGTTCAGACAGCCTGGCACGTGCGCTGCTCTCAGCGAGCGCAGATTTTGCTGGGACCACACAAGGAGGCGTTCCGCCAAAGAGTGTAGGTTCCGTGATCTGAGACCGCCCTGGCGGTTTATGTAAGACACCACCGACATATTGTCCATGCGGACTAAGATGTGATGGCCCTTTAACAGGGGAAGGAAAAATTCCAAAGCGTTCTCGACCGCTTTCATCTCCAGACAGTTTATGTGTAGGCGCTGTTCTTGGCCTGACCACAGGCCAAACGTCAGCCTGCCCTCTTATAGGGCGCCCCAACCTGAGTTGGAGGCATCTGTTGAGACTACTTTCAGCTTCGAGATCGCTCCCAGATCCACACCTGACTGATACCAGTCGATCGCCTTCCAGGGCCCAAGAGCTGTAACACAGTTCTGGGTTATCTTGAGGCGTGCGTGACCAGTGGCCCACGCACAACGCGGAACTCGCATCTTCAGCCAGTACTGAAGTGGGCGCATGTGAAGCGAGCCCAGTCGAAGCACTGCTGAGGCTGAGGCCATAAGACCCAGCATCCTCTGAAATCTTTTGAGAGGGGTGACGCTGCCGGCTTTGAAAGACACTGCCAGGCGTTGTATACTCAGCGCTCGCTGTGACGTAAGCCGCGCTGTCATCGACACTGAGTCCAGTTCTGTTCCCAGGAAAGAGATTTTCTGGCTGGGAGACAGCAAACTCTTGGTCCAATTGACTTTGAGACCCAGGTTCTCTAGATGACTGAGTAGTAAAGCCCTGTGCGTTATCAGTTCTGCCTTTGACTGGGTTAGGATTAGCCAGTCATCCAAATAGTTTAGCACTCGCATACCCCGTTGTCTCGGGGGAGCGAGCGCCGCGTCCATGCACTTTGTAAATGTACGAGGTGCTAAAGACAGGCCGAACGGCAGGACGGTGTACTGATAAGCCTGGCCGTCGAAGGCGAATCTCAAGAAAAACCTGTGACGGGGTGTTATTTGAATCTGGAAATATGCATCCTTCAGATCCACTGAAATAAACCAGTCCCTTGGGCGAATTTGCGTGAGGATTTTTCTGGTTGTGAGCGTTTTGAACGATCTTTTCATAAGAGCTTTGTTCAAACGCCTGAGCTCTGTGTTTAAACACTCATAGTACTCGAGCCCCGCCTTTTGAACGGGAGGGTGCAAGCCCAGAGAAGAGCGCAGTATCATTTATATCTGCCGCCAGAGCCGGGATTCAAACACGGGTCTCTGGCGCGAAAGACAGGGGGGAAATGACAAAAGCTTTTCTTTAGCGTGAGCAGATAAGAGAGCGTCATGTGAGTCACGCGGCAGGGCCGGCGTGGGCTCATGTGTTTAAAAATGCTTTATATACTCGAGCCCTGCCATTTGAACGGGAGGGCATGAGGGGCGCGTCACTTTCTGTACGTAAGAAAGCTGGCCGCGAGCTCTGTGTTAAAAGCTCATAGTACTCGAGCCCCGCCATTTGAACGGGAGGGCGCGAGGGGCGGGTTCGCTTTCTGTACGTAAGAAAGCTGGACGCGAGCTCAGAGACGACAGCAGCATAATTTTTTATCTGTCACCAGAGCCGGGATTCAAACACGGGTCTCTGGCGCGAAAGCCTTAGATTTTGCCACTGAGCCACAGGGGGAAATGACAAAAGGTTTCGGTCCGCGTGAGCAGATATGCATGTATTATAACAGACTCATATGCAGCAATATTGATATTTCCAGTCGCCTGAACTGAGAGGGAACTGAGAAATGTGTGAGAAATGGAGGTTTGTCCGGCCTCGGCGGGACTATCCTCTTCTGCATTGTTCCCGTCGAACTCGTCGAGCACGGTGGCGGAAGCCGGGCGCTGGCCAGCCGCGAGTGAGGCGGGAGACTCAGGAAGCGATGCACGCGGGTATACCACCGGCGTGCATTCGCGCTATCCTCTTCTGCATAGCAGGATCACACTCCGGTAGTCTCTGTGAGCGGCGCTTTTGCGGCGCGGCCCAGCAGAGAGAAGCGGAGGAGCGGGGTACACGTTGAAGATGACTAGTCAAGCCCGCAGGGTTGACACAGTCATGGGGCCCTATTTTAACGATCTGAAACGCAAGTGTCAAAGCGCAAAGCGCAAGTAACTTTGTGGGCGGGTCTTGGCGCTGTTGCTATTTTCCCAGCGGGATAAATGACTCTTGCGCCAGGCGCAAATCTAAAATGGGTTGGTCTGAAGTAGCTTCATTATTCATAGGTGTGGTTTGGGCGTATCGTGAAATAAACCAATCAGAGCGACATCTCACATTCCCTTTAAGAGCAGGCGTGCTTTGTTCTAAAGCGGATTCCTATTATAACGGCGTATTTGCCAGGCGCGCGCCAGGAGCGGTTCACAGCCAAGGAGAGCAACGCTCTCGTCAGGGACGTTGGGGATGGAGAAACCCACCCAAATTAACTTCGGTTAAAAAGGCGTATGATAATTTGGGTAAATGTGTAAGCTAGATGTATGCTTTTATAATAAATTGTCTATCTATCTATCTATCTATCTATCTATCTATCGTAATAATATATGATTTGCAAAAATGAAAACTGCTGCTTCTGTGTAGATGAGAGAATCAAAGTGTATGCGCGTTGTGCACACGCTACATTGATTATGGCCAAGCATGCGCCCTTAAAATAGCATATGAATAACATGCGCAACCCGTCACTGACTTTAAACTATTTTTTCCTGGTTAGTGGCGCAATTGTTTTCTAAACCTGCAAAATAGCATGAAGGAACGTTTGCGCCGGAACACGCCTCCTTTTTTGCGCTGAACCGCCCAGGGAGCGCAAGTTCATTCCCTAGTTTAGCGACGTGCTTTTGTGGAGGGAAAAGCGCGCTTTGCGCGGGTGCAAAATAGGAATGATACATGCGTCGGTGTACAAAGTCAATTGCGCTGGGTGCAAGATAGGGCCCATGATGTCACATTCCGGGCAGCCGCCCTGGGAAAGCGCGTGGTCCGCGTGGTTTCGTCCCAGGCAGGGAGTGCACAGGATGTGGCGGTCCCCGTCGCTGAGAGGGGCTCGACACGAGCCGCATTGGAAACACAAGGCATTTGGAACAACGCCTCGGCTCTTTTAGGAAGAAAACACATGAGTGTCGCGACGGTGAACACACACGTGAGTGATTGTAAAAGGATATGAGCGCCAGATGGCGCAGCAGGAACAGCGGCTGAAGGCGGCGTGAAGACGGCCGGCTTCCTCAGACTCGTTCTGCGATGCAGATGGCTCGTCCCGCTGCAGTGCCTCTTCAATGATGCAGGCTTCTTCCGGAGATCCAGCAATGTGAGTAATTCGCAGAAGAGATGAAAAATCAAAGAACACCCTATCTGGACTGGGCTTATATAGACATAAGCCACGCCCATTCTGGCGGGACGTGACATGCTAGGGTGCCCGCGCCCTCATTGGCGCTTACGTCACGAGTAGTCCCTCGATAGGCTGCAGCAGTTGCCGCAGAGCAACCAATAGGCGTGCGAGCCGCCTCGCTTAGGTCTGCTCTGTGCAGCAATGCGTTTTAAATTAATGCAAAATTAAGGATAATTTTTTGGCTTCAGTATTCTCGAGAAAAGGGATTTTCCCCGTAGCGTAAGCTAGCTTACGCAACACGAGAGTACTCTCGTAAGAGAACTTCCAAACTTCCGTTTTTTTTTTTTTTTATGTATTAAGAACGTTTTTTTCTTGGTTAATGTGAACGTTAAAGGAACATTCCATTCAATCATTTTGAGAATGTTATGAAAACTTTATTTCTGAAAGTTTTTTAATCGTTGAAAATGTCCAGTTTTTTAACATATTAAGAACGTTTTTTTCTTGGTTTATGTGAAAGTTACAGGAACATTCCAGTCTATCATTTTGGAAATGTTATTTCTGAATGTTTTCTGGACGTTCACATCACCCTGAACAGATGGCCCGTCCATCACTGGGCTCACACACAGACACTTGAGTATCGCTAATTTACCTTTACTGCATGTGTTTGAACTGTGGTGGAAACTGGAGTACCTGGAACCTCAGTTACGTATATATAACCCTCTTTCCCTGAAGGAGGGAACGGAGACGTTATGTCAGAGATTGAAAAATGGGGGTTTCGCTAGAGAGCCCTATCACCTTCAAGTTAGAGGAACATTCAGGGAACGAGGGTAACATACGTAACCGAGACGTTCCCTTTCAGTCAATCACTACGAGTTACGTCAGAGACTGACGAATGGGGGTCCCAATCTAATCTTGCCAATGTGGCTGTCTTCCAGTGTCCTGCGCAAGTCCCAGCTCCTTGTCATTAGGCTAGCACGAGTGAAGGGCCAGGCTAACGCAAGAATACCAAGGTACACTGGGTAGCATATCCCAGATGGAATATGTGACATAGCGCCTACCCACAGGGAGGACTTAGAATACACATATGACCCGAGTATGGGATGCATATGGAATCCAGCCCGCAGGGTGGAATGTTTCAACCTCGAGATGGCAAGAGGAGTCTTGCCGAGGAATATACACATGTGGGGCTTGCCCAACCGGGGAACCATGTACATGGAGGCACCTAACCGATCACGAGGGCTGACCAACCGGGCATGCACTCTGATGATGGCATCAACAGTGCAGGAGGAATTCACGGTCTATGGAGAACTCATCTGAGTAAAATAGAGCACGTATCCAGTCCGTGGAGTGAAATGGCGCAGCAAGTGATGACACCGAACAGGTCCTACTTACTGGCTACTGGGAGTGAGTACACGAGAGGACACTGGCTCTACACAGAGATTGTAGAATCTCGCAAAAGTGTTAGGTGTCGCCCAGCCTGCAGCTCTACAGATGTCTGTTAGCGAGGCGCCATGCGCTAGAGCCCAGGAGGAAGCCACACTCCTGGTCGAGTGTGCCTTCACCCCTAAGGGGCATGACAGGCCCTGTGCCTGGTAAGTCAAGACAATGGCGTCCACTATCCAGTGAGACAGCCTCTGCTTGGAGAGAGCTTTTCCCTTCAGCTTCCCACCAAAACAGACAAAGAGCTGGTCTGAGATCCTGATCCTGCGTTCTGTCTACGTAAGCATGAAGGGCGCGTACTGGACAGAGCAGTGCCAAGGCTGGGTCTGCCTCCTCCGAGGGCAGCACTTGCAGGTTCACCAACTGATCCCTGAAAGGAGTGGTGGGAACCTTGGGCACATATCCAGGCCAGGGAGGATTTAACCTCCTGGCCCACCTAAGGAACCTGATGACCAGGTCATGCTGTCCTACCATCTTAGACTCCACAAGGTTGTGGTCCGCAGAGGTCGCAACCACATAAACCTTCAGGGTGGAAGGAGGCAGTCTTCGTTCCAATCCTTCTTGGAGGAAGGAGAGCACAGACCTGATCGGGCATTTTCTGGGATCTTCTCGGCGAGAAGAACACCAGGTGACTAAGAGGTTCCACTTCAGCGCATAGACGTGTCTCGTGGACAAGGCTCTAGCTGAAGTGATAGGCTACTCAAACCTTCCGCATCCTGTCCAGGACCCACACGTGCAGGTTCCAGAGATCGGGACGCGGGTGCCAGAGGGTGCCCCGTCTCTGAGAAAGGAGGTCCTAGAAATTGGCCAGGGAGGGGCTGTCGCGAGGGGCACCAGTTCGGAGAACCAAGTCCGGGTGGGCCAATGAGGCGCAACCCAAAGGGACCTGCTCCTCGTCCTCCCTGATCTTCCCCAAGGCTCTTTGGGGGAAACGCATACTTGCGGAGGCCCCGCGGCAAGCTGTACGCTAATGCATCTGAGCCGAGGGTCCCCTCGGTCAGGGAGTAAAACCAGCGGCAGTGGGAAGTGTCTGGGGAGGCAAACAGATCTACCTGTGTGTCGCCGAACTGTTTGCAAATCAGCTGAACCATCCGGGGATGTAGTCTCCATTCCCTGGGATAAGGCCGAAGTTGTGAGAGCTTGTCGGCTGCACGATTCAGCTGTCCAGGGATGTGAATGGCTTGCGAGTTGCGACATGTGGCGGGAGCACAGACCACCCTGATGGTTGATGTACGCTACTGTCGCCATGTTTCCTGAACGGACCAGTATGTGCTTGCCCTGCACACTGGGGTCCTATCCAGGAGCCTACGGCAGCATGCCTATTGCACATGGCACCCCAACCCGTAGTGGAGGCATCTGTTGACACAACAGCATGCCTGGAAACTCAGTCTAAGGGAACTCCGGCCCATAGAAAAGAGAGGTTCGACCACGGGGTGAAGGTTTGACGGCAGGCCCGAGTGACTAGCACCCGGAACGTGCCCTGCTGCCATGCCCATCTCGGGACTCGCAAAGCCTGTGCTAAAGCAGTCTCATATGAAGCAGTCCGAGCGGCGTGACTGCCGCTGCGGATGCCATATGCCCCAGGAGCCTCTGAAATAACTTCAGTGGAACCGCACTCTTGCTCTCAAATTGACTCAGGCAATTCAGCAGTGACTGCGTACATGGTGACTGAGTCGATTTCCATACCAAGAAAAGAGATCCTCTGCACGGGGGAGAGTTTGCTCTTTTCCCAGTTGACCCGAAAGTCAAGACGGGCGAGGTGCCAGAGCACCAGGTCCCTATGTTCGCAAACCTGCTCTCGAGAGTGTGCTGGAATCAGCCAGTCATTGATATAGTTCAGGATGCGAACCCCGTGTTGCCTGAGTGGTACAATGGCTGCCGCGACGACCTTCGTGAAGACGCGAGGAGACAGGGCTAACCCGAATGGGAGTACTGTGTACTGATATGCCTGCCCCTTGAAAACAAAAAGTAGAAACGGTCTGTGTCGAGGAAGAATGGAGACATGAAAGTACGCGTCCTTCAGGTCGATCGCTGCAAACCAATCCAACGGACGAACGCATTCGAAAATGCGTTTGGCTGTCAACATCTTGAATGGAAGCCTGTGAAGGGTTCGGTTCAAGACGCGCAGGTCCAGGATTGATCGTAACCCACCGCTCTTTCTATTTATTTATTTATAAGTTTATTTGTATAGGGACAGTACAAAAAAAACATGATCCCAGTCAAAACTGGAAAATATATATTGCACATAGAGAGTATAGCAAAAGCTAATTTGTATCTCAGGTCCCTAGAAAGGCTTTTCTAAACAAAATAAAAAATAAAAACAAAAAATAAAACTACTACTTATAGAATAAAACTATAGGTACCACAATATGTCACTTATAGACATTCAAATACCTACCTAAATTATACATATTAGAATGGAGTTTTCAACTCTAGCATAAAAAAAAAAAAAACTTTACATTACATTACACTTTTACATACAAAAATTATTACATTGAAATATGCGTGAAGTTCTGGTTTATTTTAAACCACCGCTTTACCTTCAATGTAAATGACTTTATTTCAAGTATTACCTTAAACTCATTTGGCAACAGGTTCCAGAGTCTGGAGCCCTCAACAGAAAAGGCTCTTTGCCCTTGTGTAGTTCTACGAAAATTAATCCTACAACTGCCGAACTCCTAGTGATTCTACTTGTATCATCCTGTCTCTTTATCAATTTACATAGAACAAATGGTGCCTTATTGTGCAAACATTTAAAAATCAATTTTATATATGACAGATTTTTAAAATTTGTAAAACTTAGCATATTAATTTTTTTTTAAATGTTGCAGTGATGCCATCGATTTTGCTTTTTATCCATTATTTTTAGAACTCGATTATACAACATTTCAATTTTTTAAATTAAGGAATCACTTGTTTGAGTCCAAACTGTAATACAGTATGAAATGCAGGACAAAATCATTGCATGCATAAAAAGATGTGCTGCCTCAATTGAGATATATTTTCTAATAAGTCTGAAACAATTTAGGTTAATCCTTACCATTTTTGAGAGCTTTTTTATATGTTTATCAAATTTAAGTTGTGAGTCTAAAACAATACCTAAAAAATTAAACTCATCTACCTCCTCTATTTCTTTATTATTTACTCAAATTATTACTTTTTCTTTTTGCTTTCTATTAGAAAAGCACATATTTTCCTGGAGCCATATAGATATCCTTTCCATTTGTTCATTTAAAACTGCAGCAACCTTGGCAGATGACTTAGCCGATGTATAAATTACTATGTCATCAGCATAAAGCTGACATTCAACATCTGGACAACAACATGGTAGATCATTTATAAACAAACTAAAAAGCAAGGGGCCTAAGATTGAGCCTTGTGGTAAGCCCATTTTGTTTCTCGTAAACAATGATTTTGTATCCTCAATTTTAACACACTGATCTCTTAGATTTAGATAAGAGGTAAACCACTCAATTGAACGTTTACTAAAATTAAATGCACTTAATTTAGATAAAAGAATAGTGTGGTTAACTGTATCACATGTCTTTTTTAGGTCAATGAATACTGCTCCCATCACATGTCCCTGATCCAAAGAATGTTTAGCTTTTTCCAAGAAATAACATATAGCTGTTTCTGTGGAATGCTGGGCTCTAAAACCAAATTGATGTTTATGTAGGAAGTTATTACTCTCTAGATAGTTTATTAATTGTTCAGCTACAACCTTCTCCAAAACCTTTGACATAACCGGCAAGATTGATATTGGTCGATAATTTGAAATCAGGCTTGGATCCCCTGATTTAAAGAGTGGTGTAACTACAGCCTTTTTCCATGTGTTAGGGAAAACACACTCTCTAATTGATACATTTGTCAAATGAGTTAACAGAGCTATCATCACGGAGCTATATTTTTTTTATCAAATTAATATCTAAATTGTAAACATCTTATGCTGTTGAATTCGGTAGAAGCTTTACAATTTCAGTTATTCTATTTTCTTCAATCTCCTTAATAAAAAATGAATTTGGTAGCTCATCCTCCACCTTATTATTTAATGATATTGTTTATCATTTAGCTTTATCATCAATTACTTTTCCATCTATTTGTAACTCTTTGATTGTTTGCTGCTTTTGAGTTTTATTTGTTAAATTATTTAATTGTTTCCATAGGGTTGTACTTTGACCTTTGGCACTCTCTATTATTTGTGTATAATGTGATACTTTTGACTTCTGTAATTCTTGTACTACTTTGTTTCTGAGACCTTTATAGATTAAATTATCTGTATTTAATTTAGAAGATAATGGCGTTTTTAAAGCTTGGTCTCTTTTTTTCATAAGATTACGAATATCACTGTTTAACCATCGTAATGATACATTTTTCCTTGAGCATTTCAAAGGAATATAATATTTGTTTACCAAATTAGTTACAGTTTCAGTTAAGGAAGTGCAACACAAGTTCCCCTCATTTATCTGTAATATATTATCCCAATCAGCATTGTTGATATCTATTTCAAATTGACCTACTTTAGATTTCAGTATCAAAAACTTAATTCTATCTGGTCTCTGGTTTTTGAATTGCTTTAGTCGTTGTTTAGTTAATTTCCTTACTGTTAATACCATATTATGATCTGATAGACCTGTCAGTAGATTATAATTTTTTATAATACGCTCTTCCCTATTAGTAAAAATAAGATCTATCAAAGTCTTACTAGTTCTGGTCACTTTTGTTGGCTTTTTTATCAACTGATCATAATTAAATTTGGACATCATTATTTTTAACTTTTGTCTTCCACTTTTATCTGCCCAATTTATATTAAAATCACCATAAAATATTGTTTCAATAGAATTATCAAACATTTCCAATAGTTCCTTCATATCATCATAAAAAGAAAGAGTGTGTGATGGAGGATTATATAAAACAACAATATTAAATTGCATTCGAGGAGAAAGGCACTTTTAAGGCTAAACATTCAATTTTTGTATTTAGATCAACTCTTATACATTTAAACGTTTCTCTAATATAGATCAACACCCCACCACCCTTACCAGATGATCTGTCTTTTCTAAAACAGACATAGCCAGGGACATCTACCATGTTTGTAGGGATATTACCTTGAAGCCATGTTTCACTCAAACAAATGTAATCTAAATTTGATTCAGTCAAAAGAATATGAACTTGATCCAACTTTGGCATCAGACTCTGGATGTTTAAGTGTCCACCTAGAATTCCTCTTAGCTTAGATTTAGTGTTCCATACAATTTTGGCATGATTTACAGTTTGAAAAAAACTGTGATCTTTCTGTTTCAGCGTCGATCTACATTCATCCGTAACTGACCTCAGCTCCTGGTAAGTGTCGTCAAGCAGCTGATATCTCGTGTGGACTCCTTTCTTCCTTCGTCGGTCCCGCGTGTTTACCTTTTTTCACACCACACCCGCCTAGCTCATCGGAGCCGTTATCCACTCCGACAACCATCTCACAGTTCTCACTTCGAACTCCTCCCGCCATCGCCCCTTGCAGTCGCAGATCACGCCGGATCAATCCCACGTCCTCGCTGCAAGACACAACAAGCCCATCGGCGACACAATCCCGCTCCAAAAGCACATCCACCTGTAGCAAACTCCGCAGATCAAGGTCCCCAGCCACACCGGCTCTCGCTGCAGCAGGAGCCCCTTCAGTGAGATCTTGCACGCCCGGAAAAAAGTGATTATTCACAGAGCTCGTAGATTCAATTGGAGCTGCGCTTATGCTTATATTTTTGCCCATATTAGGTCCAGGATTCAAATGAACATTGTACCTTCTTGGGTACAATGAAGTAGGGGCTGTAGAAACCGGACTTCATCTCGGCTGGAGGGACGGTCTCGATCGCACCCTTCGCTGGTAGGGGCACGCATGACAGGGGCATTGCCACCCACCATGGTATAGCGGACTCCCCGGAAGCCGGGAGGAGACCGTGCGAACTGAATCGCATAGCCGAGCCTGATTGTTCGCGCAAGCCAGCGGGACAGATTGGGAAGCTCTAGCCAGGCTCCCAAAAACTGAACCAGGGGGGTCATTGGAAGCACAGGCGTACCCACGATGGGGCAGTGATGCGGAACGACCGGCCCAGAAATGGGAGGTGTAGCATCCTGGTGTGGGGGTGTGGTCAAGTTCCGCATCCTTGCAGAGGAGGCCAGGGAAGGATGAGCGTTCCGCAGCGGCCTGCTCTGACAGGGGTCTGGCGACAGAGGGGGACGAGAGTGGTGAGGCATAGCATCGCACACTGCCATCCGCGGCCTCTTGGGGCTCGGAGGAAGGGGAGCGAGTTCTTTCTTAAACAATTTTAGGTTGCCGCCGACCGTGAGGCCAACAGCAGGGGAAGGATAACAAAATATTCTTTCCTGGCCCTCCACCGGGGGAAGGAGTGGTCCTGCTACCAGCTCCTGGGAAGAACTGTGCCCTTGCTCCGAGCTGCCCGTCTCAGGAGCGCTGATTACCTGGCGTTTGGCAGGCTTAGGGGCAGAGACGGGCTGTGCCACCTTCCAGCGACCACCTCCTTGCTCCAGGCCCGGGTGAAGGCTGTTGCTTAGGCCGAGCAGGAGGGGCGGGAGTCATCTACCAGAGCCCCGAATTAAACACTGGGTCCCCGAGAGGAACCAGGCTCACCTGGAAACTACACAGCTTGCGATGTGCAGGGGGGTGTGAACCGGGGAAGATTCGTCGGGTTGTTCCACACCGTAACCCTCAGATCACCCTGGTCACCAGCCAAAGATAAATTGGGGTGTGGCAGAGGGGACTCTACGTCCATGGAGGTCATTGAGTCTTGATCTTAACTCCGCAATGGGCATGTTCCCGCAATGAGAACATAACTCATCCAAGCACGCTGCCTGAGCGTGATTAAAGCCCAGACACGCTAGGCAGCGCTCGTGACCGTCAGGTGGATGGACCCATGCGCCCACATCCAGAAACACACAGGCGAGACATCTTTAAAAAGACGTACCCGTGCAGCTCTTAAAAAAAACAAAAAAAAAAACACTTTCAGCAGTGCTGAAGCGCCCAGGGGAGAAACACAAGTGCAAGCCACTGCACAGACCAGCAGCAGGATCGTGAATCCGCTGAAACGCGCCATCACACCAACACTGACTGAAGAGTGTTCTGTCTTTTTTGCTTGAAGAAGGTCGAAATAGAAGCACAAAGTTTGCGATGCAAATTTCACAGACCCATGGTATTTTCATACCATTGGCTCATTTTCTAATAACTCGAAGGTGATAGGGCTCTTTAGCGAAACCCCCATTCGTCAGTCTCTGACGTAACTCGTAGTGACTGACTGAAAGGGAACCTGCTAACTCCTGGCTCAGCTGGGACTCGAACCGGGAAAAACATTAAAACATAAAAAAAAAAAAAAACGTTTTCATAACGTTTCCAAAATGATAGAATTGAATGTTCCACTAACGTTCACATAAACCAAGAAAAAAACATTCTTAATACTTAAAAAAAAAACAGATGTTTTGAACATTCAGAAAACGTTCAGAAATAACGATTTCATAACATTTCCAAAATGATAGAATGGAATGTTTCTCTAACGTTCACATAAACCAAGAAAAAAAAACGTTCTTAATACTTTAAAAATGGATGTTTTGAACGTTCAGAAAACATTCAGAAATAACGTTTTCATAACATTTCTAAAATGATAGAATTGATTGTTCCTCTAAATTCACATAAACAAAGAAAAAAGCGTTATTAATACTTTAAAAAAAACACTGATGTCTTGAACGTTCAGAAAACAATTAGAAATAAAGTTTTTATAACTTAATGGGAATGTTAGCAAAACATTCTAAGAACATATTTTTGCTATCTGGGAATGTTGTTCTAAGAACGTTTTCTCTCAACATTAAACATCAGTCAAGTACAAAAAACATCACAAGGACGTTCCATGAATGTTGTTATAAGAACTTTTTCACTCAACATTATGAGAACATCAGTCAAGTACAAATAACATCACAAGGACGTTCCATGAACGTTGTTATAAGAATGTTTTCACTCAATATTATGAGAACATCACAAGGACGTTCCATGAACGTTGTTATAATAACGTTTTCACTCAACATTATGAGAACATCAGTCAAGAACAAATAACATCACAGGGACTTTCTAAAATCATTTTCTCTCAACGTTACGAGAATGTATTTTAATTAGCCTATATAAACATTATAAGACCGTTCCAGAAACATTATTTCAGGAAAGTTTATTACTAACATTTACATAACTTTTACATAACGTTAGTGAAAGTTATGGGAACGTTCCCTGTTAGCTGGGACCATGCTCTGAACATGAAACAAGGCACACAGACAAGAGAGCACACAGCTCGAGCACAATCGAGACTGCACGCTCACACAAAGGGGTGGCAATAATTCTGACCACAACTGTGGATTGTACAGAGACATAAACTGCCATCAAGATGCTACAACAGAGTGGATGTACCTGACTGCCTGCCTGCAGACAAGATCTGTCTCTTATTGAAAATGTTTGGCCCACCATGAATCAGACAACGGCGACCACAGACTGTTGAGCAGATGTCTTATAACTGGCGAGATTGGGTAAAAATTCCACTTGCAAAACTACAATTAGTATCAATTCCCAAATGATTTAAAAGTGTACTTAAAAGAAAAGGTGATTTGACAAAGTGGTAAACATGCCTCCGTCCCAACTTTTTTGGAGTGTGTTGTAGACATGAAAATCAAAATATATTGTACAATAAAGTTGTTCAGTGAAAACATTGGAAATCTTTTCTTTGTACTTTTGTCAGTTGAATAAAGGTTCAAGAGAACTGACAAATCACAGATTCTCGATTTTATTACATTTTACAAAATGTCCCAACTTTTCTGGAAATGGGGTTTG
Organism: Abramis brama; assembly: GCF_963993115.1. Classification (NCBI taxonomy): domain Eukaryota; kingdom Metazoa; phylum Chordata; class Actinopteri; order Cypriniformes; family Leuciscidae; genus Abramis; species Abramis brama. Next base: position 29,387,655 of record NC_139973.1, read on the forward strand.
TAGTAAAAGTCTCTCACATACTAGTGGGAAAACATCAAGCTCTCACAAAGCCAAAATGCACTGTAAAACTGTCTTGTGAGGTGCCTGACAGCGTTTACGAAGGCTTTCAATGCATCCTCTGCATCCTTGTACATTGTACCCATGTTAGGCAATGAGTAGAAAATCCACTGTGCCAAGGCAGTGAAGCAGTACAGGTCTCCATCTTTCATCCAGCCAGGTATCACCTGTAGCATCAATAACTCGTAGATAATTTTGAAATATCCACAGCCATGTGCTGAACGGCATAGCAGGCTCGCTTGGGCAAGGCAGGAAAAATCTCAGGCAAGGCAACTTGTCAACAGCCATTTCAATTTAGTCATCTTCGAGACCAAATGCCTTTTTCTATCAGGAGATATAAAAAATGAAGTGCACAAGGGAGGAGTAGCGAACTTCATCCATCTTGTTACTTATTTACTTCCTTCTCACACACATTTCATCATTACATGACTTTTCGAAATAGCAGTCAACAATATAATTCACTTATGAACACAACACAAGCATTCGACCTACTCAAGCAACAGTTCATCTCAAGACCAACATCGTTAAAATAGTCCATGTGACTACAGTGGTTCAATCTTAATGTTATGAAGCAACGAGAATACATTTGTGCGCCAAAAAAAAAAGAAAACACTTTATTCAATAATCTCTTCTCTTCCGTGTCAGTCTCTGTTCACGTGAGCACCACAACGCATGTCAATACTGAGCCGTCGTTCTGAGGTAGAACCCGGAAGCTCTGCACTGTGTTTACAACGTGAACAGCGTTGTTATTTTTATCATAACATTAAGGTGTAACCACTGTAGTCACATGGACTATTTTAACGATGTCTTTACTACCTATCAGGGCCTTGAAAAGGGTGATAATGTTGTTGTCTATGGGGAGGGTCAGAAAGCTCTCGGATTTCATCAAAAATATATTCATTTGTGTTCCGAAGATGAACGAAGGTCTTACGGGTTTGGAACGACCAAAATGACAATTCCATTTTTGGGTGAACTAACCCTTAAGATGTCTGACCCTAACTTCCTGTTTAAATCGAAATATGTCTGCACAATGAAGAAAACTGGACTTTAATATTTCGTTTTTGATCCTTTGATTTATCCACTGACCTACAAAATTTTGGGACTGACAGTGACAGATGCAAGGATGAAGTTACCAAATTAAATGTCACAAGTTCACTCGGTTATTTGAATGGACCAAAAAAGAAAGTATTGCTCCTTCAAATCACTGTCCAATAATGTATTGCTAATGTCAAAAAATAAGCTCTGTGATCATTAGACATAATGATATTGTTTACATTTCTGTCTTGACATGGAAATTCAGAAAATGGAATTACCGCAGTTATCCATGCACAGGGTGGAATATTATTACTGGCAGGATCAAATAGGGAGGCAGACAAAGACTCTGTGTAGGCTTTGTGTGCCCCCTGAACCCAAACCCACACCACCAAATACACAAATAAATACATTGCATAACTGAATTTATATTCATAAGCCTTCACTATTTTGTGACATCAGTGGGGAATATAACCCAACTATAACCCTTTTCTATAAACATTGTTTGCAGTCAGACAAAAAAAAAAAAAAAAAAAGATTATAATTATGTTGAATATGCCAAAACCATTTTATGTAGTGTGGTCAAAACAATTAGTCAGTCAACATATTTTGATTTTACAAACCTAATCATAGCAAACTGGATACTTATAGCACTCACCTGTTGGCTCTGCCACACAGAGATATAGGTCTGAATTCAGAATTTAAATTGCACAAACCAAACTCACCTTGTTCTTTCTCCTTCCTAGAACAAACAGTTCCCCTCCTCACACTACTCGAAGCATCCCTCTGATCAAACAGCTTTTGCCTTATCATGTCCTCCAGTCTGATGATGTCATTCCTGACTTATCCCTAGACCACAAAAGTAAAGCTTATGTTTTCCTCCCTAAAAGTGTGGAAATTTCACCCTTTTGTCCATGTATGTTTCTCTTACTGGATTATAAGTCAGAATGCACTGATGTTGTTGGGAGAGTCCAGTGGTCTATTTTGAGTGGTATAATGAACCCTTAGTGGACCCCTCTCACACTCTGCCTTTCACTAATACCACCAGATTATCATGAAGGCATATTAAGTTTTTGGCACAGCTCTTCATCATAGCTCTTCTTTCTATCTGTGAATTTCACAACAAAATCACAACAAAAAATCTCCATATTCATATTTTTTCAATTCCATTGCTTGTGCTTCAGGTGTGCTTCCACAGCCATTAAGACATTCTGTGCTCCCCTTTATTAGTTTTCATACAAAGTCAAAATGTATTTTATTAGTCAAGACAATAATTATCCAACTGTGTTTTTCATTAAGCAACCTTTCATTCACTTAATGGGTAATAAATGTATCACTGCATAAATGATGCTAAGTAATTCCTAAACTCTTTACTTGTTATCATTGTGGGTCTAAATAAAAACACAGGCAGCAGTCCAACATAGCCACATCTATAATTGAGGATGATGTGTAGCAGAGTAACAGTAAATCTGTAACTGGATCTCTGGCACATTCCAGGCTGTAAATACCCTGAGATAGACCGAGAGAGAGACTGTGGAGAGAAGAGAACAGGACGAGATACACACAGTCCCTAAAAGAGAAAGAGCAAGAGACCCTGAGTGTTTTGACAGCTGATGACCCTGCAGTCATAGCCATTTATTGTGTTGTAGTTGGTGTGGTAGTATTTTAGATAGAGAACAGCAATAACTCACAGAACTGGGACTTTAATTGGTTTGGAAGCATTGAAGTTTACACAGTATACCTCTATAATTCAAAAAAAGAATCTACTTTAAGGTCTATGGATAATCATATTTACACTCTTAGAAAAAAAATGTGCAAAATAATATTTACTATTACACTCTTACAAGAGAAAGTTTCTAAAATAGGATTTTACCAGAAATGCCATATAGAAGAACCTTGAATTTTGGGTTCCCAAAATAACCTTTAAGTGAAAAGTTTTTTTTTTTTTTTTTGCTAATTTTAATAATATAAAGAGCCTATAAAGAACCTTTTGTGGTTTGGAAAGGTTCTATGGAGGTTGAAGATTTTTTTATAAAACCAATACACCTTTAATTTTAAGAGTGTAGAGATAGAACAGCTTGTCATTGGGGTAGTATGCTTAATGGGACATTTTTGTAACTTATTTAACCCTAAAAAAATTATAACAGTAATTTAAGGGAACATTTTACTCTAAGGCACTATTGTGCACCTTTTAGGGGTAGATAAGGTAGAAAGTTGTCCCTTTAAAGGAGGCCTATTATGTAAAATTCACTTTTACATGGTGTTTGGACATAAATTTGTGTCGGCAGTGTGTTCACAACCACCCTATAATGGTAAAAATCCACCCACTCCTCTTTTTTAATCCCGATTTATAATAAGCAGTCTCTCAGTACAAGCCTTCACAACTTCACAAATGCTTAGGCGACTTCACAAATGCTTAGACACCACCCACAACTGCTGATGGACTCTGCCCAATTAGCATAACTATTAACAGTAAATGAAGCAGTAGGTTCTGTATATTTCACATAATATACTTTTTCACGTTTTACTGTATATTACGCTGCTGCCACACAGATCTAATATACACATTCGATTTCTTTCCCTGCTGTTTATGTTCACAGACATAACCGACTGTGTTTATGTGAACTTTGTGTGTTTTTGACATAACATTGCGTGTATTTGACAGTTTTGTGCATTAACGTGAAAGAGAAATTAGTTTAATACTCACGGGACGCACTGTCTGACATCCAGCTTTCTGTGCACATGCTTCGGGTGTGCACTCAGAAAATATAAGAAGTTTAGACTGATATGGCTTTAAAACGCATGTAGATAATAAACTTTTATAATGATGAAGAACTACAATGTCACCTGTGATGGATTTTTTAATTAATCATAACTAACATTTTTTTTTCTTGCAGTTTGTTTGCAGTATGTTTTTGAATGATGTATGTTTCCCCTTTCAGAAAACTTGTGACTTTGAGTTTGTGTGTGTATAAATAACAAATAGGGGAAATGAAACTAGACAGATGACTAGGTTTGAAACCTTGTGATTTGGAACAACAGAATTTGCTCCTACCTAGTAACAGAAGGGTTTGTCTATGAAGGACCAATCAAATTATGTAATGTTTCATGTCATTTTCGCCCATACCCCTTATTCTATAAAAACTGTTGTATCCGGGTTTACTGGTGGGATTCTCAATGGAATTTGTCTGAGATCCTCCGGCCTTGCTTCTTCTTGGGAGAGATTCCCTGAGAACTGCTCGGGAACTCTTCCGGCCGTGATTAAAGCATTCAAAGGACATTTGCCTGTTTGTCTGTTTGTTGATTATTCCTGCGCAGGAAGTAAGCTAGTTAGGGGAACAAGTTAGTTAGGTGACTCGACCGACGTTGACGGTAGACGCGCTAGTTAGAGTATAAATATTATTGAACGGGGATGTCGATTGTAGACGAGACCAGGATAGACTAATGTCGACTGTAGACGTCCGGGGACGTCGATTGTACATGAGACCCAGGTATGTAGTTAGGTTTAGGGAAAAATCTACCACACACATGAGTATTCTGAGGCAAGAGCTGTAAAGGCTCCACAGTCTTCTGGAAAGCGGGGTGGGGAGAAACAGCTCATTTGTAATTAAAGATACATGCACGAAAAGAGCATGTTTTTCCTTCCACTCAAAAATAGGCATTTACAACATGGTATAATAAATTATCTATGGGTTATTTTGAGCCAAAATTCACAGACACATTCTAAAGGACACCTGAGAGTTTGGTCTGTTGCATCTTATAAAAAGGTGCAAAACAGGTCCCCTATAAGGGTACTGGGCCAGTGGGTCACCGTGATTTTTCCAAGTAAGACCAGGATCAATGTTCGAGGATGTTCCAGGATCAATGTGTTTTGTTGATCCTGGAACAACATTCCTGTCTGAAAATTTTGTCATAACGCTATCCCTACTCCTAACCCTACCCATAACTTATCCCTAAAATCAGAGGGAAATGATGAATAACCAGGGCCGGCGCTCCGCACACGCACATCACGCACTGCGCGTAGGGCACCAAGTGCTTGGGGGGGCACCAGAAAATCTGGGTCGTGAAAAATCATCACAATAGGCTACTAGTATAAATAACAAATAAAATATGTCTAAAGCATGTTAATATTGAGTTTAAGTGGTAGTTCAATGAGGCCTATTATATGTTGATCCGACAATATGAAGTGTGTACTTAAGTGGTCCAGGGGTAGAATTTTTGCCAAGCGTGTCAGAGGTTCTGAGTTCTAATCCGCACTCATATAGTTTTTTTTTTTTTTTTTTTTCTCATCAAAACCGATTATGTTTTTCAGTGGTTGTATATCAGGCAGGGACACTTTTTTGTGCTTTTTGTTTTCTAATTGCACCGGAACGAATAGAGAGTCTCTCCACAACGGATTGAAGCGCGCGTCTGAGTGAAGGCTGTGCGCGAGCCAGAAACAAACATAGTATCCGCGCCACTGATCGCAGCGGCAACGAGCACTTTGATCAGTTGATTTAAAAAAACAACACATTTCAGCGCTAGATCGCCTCTTATTTAAAAAACGAATGAAATGAATGCTCTGCTGGTTAACTGGAGATGTTTTGTTTATTTGTATTGGTACATTCGTGTCGCGAGATGTTTCAAAAGTGGTGGGGACAATATCGACCTTAGAAAATAGTGGTGGGGACATGTCCTACCCGCAAATTACGCCTATGCGTGTATGCATGTCCAGGGGCGTCGCTAGTAGTGCAAAAGGTCCGGGGCTTTAGCCCTGCATGTTGAGTCTTTTTAAAAAAAAAAAAACTTTGAAACTGCAAACCCCCCCCCCCCGTGAATTTTCATATTCACAGAGTTGTCAAATTATGTACAGAATTATTATATTGTGCCTCATCAGACCTTTGCACTTTTAACTTTCTTTGTTTACATTGTTCAGTTCCAAATCTGTGTTTTTAGTAATTGTGGTGGTATTTGGTATTTATAATTTTAACCTTTATATTATTTATTTATTTTCATGTTTGGTGCCATTGTTAATGTAAAATTATTTATTTGCAGCAGTTATTTTGGAAGTAAAGAGAACCTAACTAAGAAATTCTGAATGGTTGTTATTCCTTTGGTGGGTGTGTGGGTGGGTGGGTGGGTGTGTGTGTGTGGGGGGGGGGGGGGTTGGGGCACCGCCAAGCATTTGTGCTTAGGGCACCCAAATGGCTAGTGCCGGCCCTGTGAATAACACTTATGTAGAAACACCAAACCCTGGTTGTAAGCCCAGACTTGACATAAACTGTAAACTTGTCCCTCAAATCCGATTGGTTGATTAGAATGTTGTTCCAGGATCAGCAAAGATGTTGATCCAGAAACATGTTGCACTTGGTGAAATCAGGTTCTGCGTTGTACTTGGTGGAATCACATTCACCGCCCCAGTGATTGTTGTACAATTTTTGCACATGTTATTTCTTTCTGGTAGAGTAGGTCTAAGGACTTTATTACCACTGAAGGAAATAAAGTCAGTCTATGCCATGCATCATACCAAGACAGTCAGGACAAAACAACTCTCTCCCATCATATTAATTCAGATCACATAGCCCAATCAGTCAAGCTGGCTTCAAACAAACTTTATGCATTGTTAAAGCTTACATTGTTCCACTATAGTTCTACTAATTCAGGACTCTTCAACCCGAAACTCAATTATCAATCTTTGTTGTTTCTGGGAGGTGCTGCTTTTACTCTCAGGGACATACTTGCAGCAAACATCTTACCTTCTCCAAGGTCCAGCACAGCAAGAACAGCGCTGGTTCTAGCTTCACCCAGGTGATTAACAGCCACACAGGTGTAGAGGCCTCCATCAACTTGTTTACAATCTCGTATCCACAAGCCATCATAATCCTCATGATCATTTATCAGAGGGTCATCATTATGGTACCAATGCAGTGTCGGTCTCGGGTTGCCTCCTACAGACACCCTCAGGCGGACATCACAACCTCCCGCAACAGCAGCCCACTTCAGCTTTCGGAGGAATACAGGTGGAGCTTCGACGGGGTATTGATCCGGGAGTGTTTCATTGTTCGAGTAAATCATTGAACTAGAGTTTGTCTTCAGCAGTTCAGCTTTTCTCATTGTGATTATTATCTTGAGCAATACTGTTAATAAGTTTTTAACCCTGTTGTAGTGAGATAACTCCTTTTGTGGCCATTGACTTTAGATATTATGTTCTCCAATTTTTCAGAGGCTATCATGATGAAATCTGTAATCTGCAAAAATAATTAAAAATTTAGCAATTAAAAAAAGAAAGAAAAAATATTTCTCTTTTGCAGAATATCTAAAGCTACGAAAGCTTGTTTCCGCCACACCATAAAACAATTTAAAAGACAATTGTGACTTTTTATCTCACAATTGCGAGTTATAAAGTCCAGTTATGGGGGGGAAAAAAGATACTTTTTTTCCCCTCAGAATTGTAAGTTTATTTCTCACAATTCTGATTTTATAACTCACAATTGTGAGTTTAAATTACGCAATTCTGAGAAAAAATTTTTTTTACATTTTAAAAAAAGTCAGATTTGTGAGATAAAAAAATTGCAATTACCTTTTTTATATTTTTATTCTGTGGCGGAAACAAGCTTCCATAATAAACAGAACCTTGTATAAATAAACACAAAATGAATATGTGTACATAACATCAAAATATGTCTAGAATTTATTACCATTTATTTAATATAGTAATAATTAGCAATACGATTTTTTTCAAAATTAAATAAAATAGATTTCATGTACACAATGTGCACCGAAAAAAATTGTGTAAAAATATTCACTCAGAAATTGCTAGTAAATTTCACAATCAATTACAAAGAAACAGCAAGTAACATTGAATTTAACATGACATTTAAAGTAGAAAGACTGAAATAGTATTTTCTCCAAATTTAAAAAATAAATAAAAAATAGATATATTACAATGTGGAACAGTAAATCACAAGGACAATTTTGCCTTACCTCATACCTCTTTATACAAATTATTATTTTTTTTTTTTTTCAACATTTTACATGTAACATTTTACCTCAACACATTGCCTCTGAATATCTCCATTAACTGCAGCTTAATCTTTAAGCCTTCTCAGGATCATGTCGTATTAGTCCAGTTCCAGTGTCTGTTTACACAAGAGAGGGTAATTGAGTGTTCCTTCCCTCTTTTGGATTGTGACCCTCTCTCCCAGCAATCTACCAGCACGTCACATGGCCCCTTGCTGACTAGATGGCGGGGTAGCGCATGTTAGAGCTCAAGTCATTTAAAGATCTAACACGTTCCATTCTCTCTTCTCCCCCTATCTTTTCTTCCATGCCCTTTATACTTCACTGACTCCCTGTAGAGGTGACAGGCGAGTATGACCAGCTTTCAAGTGACAGCTGAAGCAAGGGTAGGCAGAACTTTTTAGTTCATCCCAAAGCCTCTTGTAATGAGCTTTGTAACATTACATAAATGTTATTTATGGCAGAATACATTTTCAGTGGTAATCAACTGAGAAAGATGGCTGCACACATAATGATGTAGTTATGGCATCTACCAGCAGAGACTAACTGTCTAAGCTAACTAGACAAAACCTGACCCCTTGCTCTTAAAGGCATAGTACAGACAAGTATAAATGTGACCACACTCTGTGACACTGACACACATGTGACATTCCTCCTCCACTCCCCTGAAACTTACCAGACACTTTGTTACCATCCACCACCATTGTTTTGTGTGTGTGAAGACAAGAAATTGAATGAATGTTGACTGATTCATTTGTTAAAGACAGCATGAGCCACATGATATGATTACTGGAGAGTTTGGAATAATATAATGGAACATGGGCCTTTTATTGTGTTGAAACAGAGAAAAGTATGCAGATGTGCTTATACTGAAGAAAATGACCAGTTTTCTATTGAATTAATAATAATAATACTAATATCTATACAATTATAGGCTACTATATGATGTTTCCTACATTTTACAGACAGCAAATCTGGAAAAGCAAACTAATTAATTTAACTAAATAATTAATTAATTAGCAAACTGCAATCTTATAGTAGGTTTTCCCCACCTGCTGGCACAGTGCAGAAAGCTTAGACATATTTCCATGGTCATGCATATTCCATTATGTTGACTAAAGAAGCAAAAGCAATCCATGCATAAGCCACACACCACCCTTTAGGTACACTGGTCTAAACCTAAATGAGACATGTGACTAACAAAACTAAGGAGTCAAAGTGTTTGCCATGAAAAAGACTATACTTTTAAAATGGGGGCTCAGATAATTTTAGCTCAAAGACAGCACTTTATATATAATGAGATAAAACAAGGTTTCATTTGTTAACATTAGTTAATATTTAAGCAGTGTATAGTTGTCATTTTCCTTTTGTAAGTATTTTTCTAGATGTTATCCATGTTTTATGTCTAAATTACATACAAACAACCAATTAAAGGATTTCAAGAAAAAAAAAAAAAGAAAAAAAAGGTATTCACTTCCTTCCTGTCACATGAGGCTGTCAACTTCCTACCCCTACTTCCAGGAAGCATGGCGAAGAAAAATCCTCCCAAAGAAAGGTGATTTTCATGTTACTAATAAGTATTTTTGTTGACATATATATATACAGTATATATATCTACATAATCACGAAGGTCTCTAGAATCATCCAAACAAAACAAATCTTACAAGAAGTTTTTTGTGTACTTAATCAAAAGTCCAAATGGCAACTATAGTTGCCGGTGGGCAAATGCCTTGTAAGTACATATCTCATAGACCCCAGGCAACAAAATGTAATCTTGTAACAAAATAATACTTTTTTAAACAAATGTAATTTTACTCAGTTTATTAATGTTTTTACTCCACATTTGGACATTTTGACTCCACAAAATGTATATAAATAATAAATAAAAAAAATATATATAAAAAAGGTTTTTATAAAAAAAAAACAAAAAAAAAAACACACACACAAAAACAGTTTTTAATGTAAAATTCACCTTATAAAATATCCACATTTCTAAATTTCATTAATGGGGATAACATGGATAATTTGACATGGTTTTGTCTAAGATTTTTTGCCCATATTTTGGAAAATGCAGTTTTAAAAGTAAAATAATAATAATAATAATAATAATATATATATATATATATATATATATATATATATATATATACATCACTTTAACGAGTAGATGGCTGCAGAGCTCTAAAAGTACTAAAAGTTTAAAACTAAACGACATCTTTTCACAAGTTTTCCGGTCCGTGTACTTTTTCATTCATTCATTATTCTTTTTCGGAATGAAGATGAAATTTAAAAAAGGGTGCAGCTTGGTTTTTTGTTTAAAAGAAAAAAAATAAGAAATGGCTGTATTTTGTTTTCCAGATGTATTGTTATCATCAAATATTAGAAAATTGGACGACATTTCCGATCGTTTTTTAATTTGTAAGATTTATTTGTACGTTTATTGTATTTCATTTGACTGATCCTATCTTTACCCGGAAGTAAATTACACCGTCGTGCGAAGTCATAGATATATCAGAGCCCGTCTACGGAGAGCCTGCCCACTCCCTATTAAGTCCTATTGTACCGAATTTTGGTTGTAGTACCACCAGAGTTCCACTGGGGGCGATCGCCATGAGTGCAGAATGAATGGGAGTCAATGGGGCTAGACGGCTAAATTTGTCTCTTTCACCCGATTGCCGTTGAGAAATCTCAGGTTTGATTGTAGATTTTGCAAGTTCAACATGGATTTTAGGTCGAAAGTTGAATGAACGAGTACTTATGTTGTTTTGATTTCTTACAGGTTGAGTTGTTGTTGCCCATAACACGCTAGCATTCTGCTAATGACGTCTGCATTCTGACGTCATTGACGTTTTGAAAGACTTTTTAAAGCAAATAAGTGACTCTAAAAAATCTAACACCCAGCAATGTGTAATTTATTTGCATCTCCTTTCGAATACAACATTCAAATTACTAGACAAAAAATTATATCCTGAGAAAAGTGGATTTTGAGGGGTATACCGCCATTGACCTCCATTCATTCTGCACTCGTCCTGTGAGCGCCCTCATATGGAATCAGAGTGGAACTGCAACCAGTTCAGAAGCCGGAAGTGAAGTGAGAGTGAAACTTCTCGCCATATTAGACATTCTCTGGATATATACACTAGATGTCGCCTTGGCTACGGCAGTTCATTGGAACGAATGCGTCAATAGAGCCGCCATCTTGGAACAGGGGAGCCCCTCCTCTTTAATGCATCAGCGTCAATGTAGGCTAAGGTCTAACGGAAATAATATCACCTAGTTTTTTTGGTTCGTTCCAACGGTCAGACATGTATTTATCATTGAGTCCAGAGAAAATTTAAGGTTTTGATATTAAGTTAATCTAATTATTTTTCAAAATATAATGCATAGTGCTAGTAGGCCTAAGTTTATTAGTCACATTCTTCCACTTGAGTAAACTTAGAATGAACTATCGCTACTAGTGTATATATATATATATATAAATGAGCAAAACTTGGCCACTAAATATTTAATATTTAATAAATTATATAATTTTAATGATCACAATTAAAGTTTTAATTTTATTAAATTGAACAAGCGCAACACTCAGCATTCAATCAAATAATCTAAAAGATGTATTATTATTAATAATGTTATTTCAACATAATATCTCGTTATTTCGACATAATAGCCTATGTGTGCGTGCAACAAGCCAGATGTGCATTTGTAAATCCGGTGACGCGTGTATTGATTTTTATTAATAAACAAGTGTTTTCTCTGACAGTGTCGACTCGGCTGCAAAGATGAAGTTGACGATCGCCATATTCGTAGTGAACGCGCCTATAGCCTAGAGAGAAATGCACATAATGGATTACATAATCAGAGAGTAGCCTTTTTCTTTTCGTTTTGAATTATTTCGTTTACCTTTAAAGACATTTCAAGCTTTGTGTAGGCTATGTGATGTATTTCTCATGTCTGTGTGAGGCATACACTGAGTTTCGCTCAGGATGTATGATGAGATGCGCTCCGGTTCACTTGCAATGCAATTGACCGCGCGGGCGCCTCCATGATTATTATTGTCTGTTATATTTGCTTCTTATTTATTAAATCCAGGAAATTGGTTGATGAAAAATGTATTAAAATTAAGATACAATTTATACAAAACGAAATTCACTTTAAAGAAAGGCTTTCTACAAAACAAAACGTAATGAAGTGGTCAAAATCATGTCTGACTCGCTCCATGTCTCTCGATATATATTGCACATCCTATCTTACTCGTGCTGTTCACTTTTCATAAATCAACATAAATGGAAAAAAAATAACATTAATATTTAAACAAATATGAAACTAAATGCGCTTACCTATTTAATGGCTACAACAGTATAGTAGGCCTACAGACTCTCTATTTGTACAAATTGCTGCACATTCATTTAATTCAGAATTTTGCACACACAAGTTGAAAGGCATTTGTTCAAATCAAGTTCATGAATAATTGTGCGTGCATTTATTAGTCATTATGATACTAAAATCATAACAAAGTAGGCTATGCTATGTACAAAAAATCAGATGAGCACAGAATATGAATGCAACGTTTAATTACACGTTAAGACTTCGCATGACAGTGTAATTTACTTCCGGGTAAGGATCAGTCAAATGAAATACAATAAACGTACAAATAAATATTACAAATTAAAAAACGATCGGAAATGTCGTCAATTTTTCTAATAGGCTAGGCTACTATTATTTGATGACAACAATATTTGGAAAACAAAATACAGCCATTTCTGCTTTTTTTCTTTTAAACAAAACACCAAGCTGCACCCTTTTTTAAATTTCATCTTTCATTCCGAAATAGAATAATGAATGAACGAAAAAGTACACTGACCTTTTCCCAGTTAGATTCATATCTACATATTATGAAATCACAATTATAAAAATAAGTTACTTTTTGTCAAAGTTTTTGTACTGAAAAAAAACAAAACAAAAAAAAACAGTTTTTCAATAATGTTACATTAGGATTAGAATCAAAGCTGATCAGGAGTCTTTAGAGTTTATCATTTATTTCAAACATCTGTTTTTCATATAATTCTACAAATTTAAAGTGTGCCACTTTATTTCTGTCTATGTGTGTTCTGTGTTGTTTCTGATTTTGAGGATGAACTTTGTCCATTGACAAAATTCATTTGATTCTAATAATATAACATTATTGAAAAATTTATTTATTTATTTATTCAGTACAAAAACTGCCTAAACTTTGACAAAAAGTAACTTTTATTGTTATAATTGTGATTTCATAATATGCAGGGCTTAATTTGAGCCGGAACACGCCGGAACATGTTCCGTCACCTCCGACATTGGATCCGGAACCTTTTTTATTGGATCCGGCACCTCCTGTGTCACTATGGAAAATGAATTGCCTAAATGAAAAAAATAAAATTAGACTACTGTTTGTGTAGAGTTCAATGTTTGTGACACATGACTTGCGCGCTTGTTGTACTAGTTGAGATTGCTGTTCGATAGCCTCGATCGTTTCACTCAGGGGAAAAATGTCAAAAAGACAGAACAGTTTGCTTAACTTTTTCAAATACGCTGGCCAGTCAGATCCCAAACAAGCAAAAATCGTTTCCGCTGATCAAGAATGTGGAGACCACGGTGGACACAGCAGTAGTATCGACATAATATCTCGTTATTTCGACAAAATAAGGGGACATTCTAATCTGCATTAAGCCACATAAAGCGTTCTTATAATGGTTTTCTATGGGAGGAAAATGCTTAACGTGTAATTGCGTTCATATTCTGGGCTCATCTGATTTTTTGTACATAGCATAGCCTACTTTGTTATGATTTTAGTATCATAATGATTAATAAAAGCACGCACAATTATCCGTGAACTTGATTTGAACAAATGCCTTTCAACTTGTGTGTGCAAAATTCAGAATTAAATGAATGTGCAGCAATTTGTACAAATAGAGAGTATGTAGGCCTACTATACTGTTGTAGCCATTAAAAAGCGCATTTAGTTTCATATTTGTTAAAATATTATAATGTTATTTATTTTATTTTTTTCCATTTATGTTGATTTATGAAAAGTGAAAAGTATCCTATCCTAAGATAGGATGCGCAATATGAGACATGGACATGGATTTTGACCACTTCATCAAGTTTTGTTTTGTAGAAAACATTTCTTTAAAGTGAATTTCGTTTTGTATAAATTGTATCTTAATTGTAATCAATTTTTCATCAACCAATTGTCTGGATTTAATTAATAAAAATCAAATATAACAGACAATCATGGAGGCGCCCGCGCGGTCACTTGCATTGCACGTGAACTGGAGCGCATCTCATCCTAAATTAACGAAACTCAGTGTATGCCTCACACAGACATGAGAAATACATCAAATACACAAAGCTTGAAATGTCTTTAAACGAAATAATTCAAAATGAAAAAAGAAAAAGGCTACTCTCTGATTATCCATTAGGCCTATTTATTATTTGCATTTCTCTCTATGGCGCGTTCACACGGAGATGGCGATCGTCAACTTCATCTTTGCAGCCGAGTCTACACTGTCAGAGAAAACACTTGTTTATTAATAAAAATCAGTGCACGCGTCACCGGATTTACAAATGCACATCTTGCTTGTTGCACGTACACATATTATACTTGTTGCACGTACACATATACACAGAATATTTGATTGAATGCTGAATGTTGCGCTTGTACAATTTAATAAAATTAAAACTTTAATTGTGATCATTAACATATATTAAATATTTAGTGGCCAAGTTTTGCGCAGCTCCCCCGTCAATAATCTAGCACCCCCTCAGCACATGCGTTAAAAATTCTCTGGTGCCGCCCCTGCTCTCAGAGACACCCGATTCGAACGTTATCACTCGATTGAATGGGCGTTATCAGTGGTTATCAGCTTATAGGTATGGGCCAGAAGGTGGCCTCCTGCGCAGAAGGCTGTTATAATCCATCCACATGGTTAACCGACAAATACAGAAGACTCCAGATCCAGTCCCACAGGAATCCAGCTCGACGGTAATCGGGAAATCTACTGGATGACGCGGGCGGCAACGTTGCGATATTTCTAGCTTTATATTTTCAGGTAAGACCATTAAAATGATAAAACTGAGCATTTAAACTGCAATTAATTAGCCAATAAGGGAAAACAATACATAAAACAGAGCTGCCAACTCTCACGCATTCATTGTGAGACACACGCAATTGACACTTTTCACACGCTCTCACACCACATCCATTTTCACAGAAAAATCGCGAAGCAAAGAGGACACGGAGACCGACAGACTAGACAGAGCAGGTTACTTATGATATAAAAAAAATCTCAGCTCTCAGATTCTGTCACTTTTATTACGAAATACCGTTTTGGCGCTTGTAAATTGTGACGCGACAGATCTCTAGCGGAACGTGAACCGATCATCTCTAGCTAATAGTAAATAACGTTAAACACGAATGAACACTGTTGAAAGATACAGTAACAGTTACAACTTACCGAAATGTATATTCCTCATACATAATATCGACCAATCAATCAAACAAAGGGGTCAATAAAACAGCTGGAGAACAATTAGCCTATATGTCACATAACATTTACCTCAGGAAAGCCAGAACGTTAGTTGGCTAGAAAAAAAGAGCTATAGAGAGTATTTTGCTTAATATGTGTAGTACTATATTACATATTTATAATATTTTTACTTATATCATTAAATAAAGTTGTTATTATAATAAAAAAACACATTATATTTAATTTGAGTTATTTTTAACCTTAAATAATACTGCCAGCTAATAGGGCTCTCTGTATGTTTACAGCATTAGGTGAGTTGTTTTTTTTTCTTGAGAAAAATTAATGCCTATCTTGCAGCCTACCTAATATCTACCTAATAAAATTCAGTTTAGTTACTAAAATGGTTTGACAATTACAATACACTTATTGTGATGCAATACATTGCATCAAATTTGTGATACAATTTTGAAAAAAAAATTGTTTGCTGATTCCAATAATTACAAACATTAAGTTATAGGTGACACACTCAAGTGATTTAGTCTATGCTGATATAGTCTCTAAGTAGTATTAACATATACCATGTGTCACTTTTGGGTTGATATTTGATTGATTTATGACCCCTTGGCACTCATGATTGACAGGGAATCCATGTGGCACTTTTGGGTTGATATTTGATTGATTTATGACCCTAGTGATTGACAGGGAATCCATGTGTCAAAAACAGGGTCTCTGATTTACAGTGTCAAGCTTGGTGAGATTTGCTTCCTGGTTGACATGTGAATACTCACACCTCGCCATATGCCAATGAAGTTTTATGATATGGTCCTACCTGGTCTGCCTTTTCACACCTACGTCACTACCTACACCATGGATTAAATAAGGTTAGGGGCTGCAGTGTTAGACACAGAATACTTTCTGCATCTTTTCCTGTTACAATGTTTGCTCCGGGAACTCCTAAAACCCCTAGAAAGGTCATGTGTATTTTGCCAACAAGAGGACCTGTTGAAATGAGAGAGGAACTAACTTTTGCACCTAGGAAAAAGCAAAATGTTAGCTTGACAAAGTTTCTTCATGAAGACATAGCTAATGTGAAATGTGATTTCCCAGTGTCTGGTAAACGCGTGCTGAGATATGCGTTTGACAAGGTGTTGCGTATTGTGAAACTCTACACTGCAGATGATGGAGACGAATTTACATGGCATACTCCATGTCTGATTTTTCAAGACAAAGACTGGTTTCTGTTTTTCAACTACGTTTGGAGAGATTTGAACGACTGTGGTGATGATCCGTTATACATCGCCGAGTGGGATGGCTTAACTCCTAACACGATTTCGTGTGGTCGGGGACCACAGTAAAAAGCTACCAGACGACTGTGTTTATATTTTTTGCTGCAACGACAAGACAAAGCTCAATGTACATGTGTGGCCTATTTGAGAATCTGAGCATCACACGTGCTCATCTTCATTTATATAGCGCTTTTAACAATGTAGATTGTTTCAAAGCAGCTTTACAGAGATAAGCGTATAATTTAAGGTAACAGAGATTGTTTTGGCTTTATAGCGGTTCTTTAATAAAGTTATTTTCCAGCTAAAGTTAGTTTTGATTGATTCGCTTCCGTCGCAACGATCATTTGTTATTAAATTAGGGGCCGCTAAGACGACACCATTCTCTCTACACAGACTTTAAACGCGAACCTGTGAGAAATGCTGATGGCGTTCACATGCGCATTAAGAATTGGTTCTATAGTTATGTGCGTTTGAATATATGTGCACAGGTTTTTAATTCCCTACAAACCAAGCCTAAACAAAGTACTGGTCTTTCCTTATACATTTTGATACAGAATTTTATTTTATCACTTCGGGGTAGGTACACGAAACGAATTTTCCCGACAACGCCTTATCTGTAGAGTGATAAATGTTCTTTTAAGAACAACTGTGTGTGTGTGTGTGTGTGTGTGTGTACCTCAGTAGTACCTGAACTTTAGGTTTTATGTTAATGCCTAAGACAAAGAATCAGACACGTTCATCAAGCCAAAGAGGCCTATAATTACCCACACATCCCGTGCTATATTCTTCTCAACAAGAAAAGGTGTCGTTTTTTCTAGAACATCTGTATCTGTTTCCCAACGCCAATAGGATCAGTGTTAAAAAGACAAAGAATCAAAACATTTATCTAACTCACAGTGAAGGTGTTTGCGAGTGGAACTGGCGGGGGAAGAGTGCATCCTAAATGGGTTTGTAAATGGTTTTACGACAGTTGCTTAGGCTAGATGTTTAAAGAATGACACTTCATCAAAAGCTTTCTGGTGATTCTCTGGGCTCGCACACAAAAACATATTTTTAGTGTATATAAATTTGGTTGTTACTTTTGTTATTTTAGTATTTTTTAAAGAAAATGTTTTAGTTTTTAACCCGACCCATAGTGTGTGTGTGTGTGTGTGTGTGTGTGTGTGTGTGTGTGTGTGTGTGTGTGTGTGTGTGTGTGTGAAACAACAAATTTACATATTTTACTACAAAATTCTGAGTAAAATAAGACACACAGGGATTTTAAATGTTCAAACATTTTATACATTTGTTTGCCATACAAAAAGCAAGAAAAGTTGTCTATTTCCTTTAAATAAAACGTTTACTTTATTTTATTCTTTAAAACAGACTGATGACCAGCATCTTTTATTAGTACTGTAGCCGAGCAGTTTCCTCACATGAGTAACCTTGTACTGTAAAGTAATGTACCTTTTTTTCTTTTGACAAGCCTACATTTCAAATTATACCTGTGTGTGTGTGTGTGTGTGTGTGTGTGTAACAACCACAAGGGATACATGTTGACGCTTAAGTTTCGGGTACAGTGCAAACATGCAATACTCAAGAAATCTAATCTTAGTGTAATCTTCGTGTGGTCAGAACACAAAACTTTGTGTTGAGTGATCCAGACCAAGCTTCATGCTAGAAAATATCATGGAAGTCACTAGCCCTTCAACATCCAGCACAAAATTAAAGAGATGAGCTTAGGATGTTTAGACTATTACCATCTTCTTTGAACCTTGATATCACCCGTTTTTGGGGGTCAATCAAAGCGACACAATATATAGTTAGATATTTGTGTGTGTGTGTGTGTGTGTGAATAGTTGTGCTAAACTCTTTGTGTGTATTTTTACACGCCAACATATTCTGGCAGGGGTGTGTCACACCACTCTGGTGCAAAGTGTTCACACTCTTGAATAACTTTCAAACATATTTATACAGGAGTTATTGTATGTGTGTCCAAAACACCTGTAAATTTAAAAAGACCAAATCAGCAA
The DNA here is from genome assembly GCF_963993115.1 of Abramis brama. Taxonomy (NCBI): domain Eukaryota; kingdom Metazoa; phylum Chordata; class Actinopteri; order Cypriniformes; family Leuciscidae; genus Abramis; species Abramis brama. The sequence continues at coordinate 29,406,543 of NC_139973.1, forward strand.
GAAAAGAGGGCACAGCATACATTGAAAAGTAACATTTATAATAAATACACAAAATCCATTCGTGAGCAATGAGCAAAGTTTGTTAATTTTGTCTTGTAAGTGTTGTTTTATCAGATAGCACTATTTTGTTTGTGGGACTCTCCTTTGAGGTGTTTATAGGAATAAATGTAAATTAAGAATTTGAGTGATAGTCTTTCTGCTTGAGAGTGTTTGACTAAGTTGATATTTTTAAGTGTAACTTTACAGCTATCTGATGTGGGGTCACATGAAGCATCAGCACAAAAAGTAAGTTATTCTGTTTTACACTTAATCTGTTACAACTGAATCACATCTGACTATTGCACTGAGAGCTGCACATTCATTAACGTTTGTGGCTGGTAAACAAAGTGCCACACTCTGGTAAAACCTGCAGATAAAATAAAAAAAATGATGTGTGAAGAAATCACCATGTAAATTAAGACCCCAAATCACTAAGAAAATAAGTTAGGCCATACAAAAAATGTTTATGATGCATACAGAATATAGAAAACTCAAATGATGAGCAATTTGTAAGTTTGTTACACGTTTGTAAGTATGGTTTTGCAAATGACTTTTTATTACACCTCTAGATTAGTCATCTTGTTGAGATGACACTGTTCACATTTCTTTGTTTGTTGGTCTGTGTTTTGTTTTAGGCGAAGACAAACCGATGTAAGTTCATGCTATTCCGCACATGGGAAAACGTGTGTGATAAACGCAGGCCTTTCATTTAAGAGGCTTTTTAAATATATGACTGAACTTTCTCTTTTTGACAAACCAGTATTTCATATTATATTACATTATACTTAATATTATATTAAGTTGTTTAACGTCCACAGAATTGTTAACGCCCCGCTTAACATTAAAGATTATAGTTTGTTTTCAATTGTTATCACCATCTTCTTTGACTCAAATAAAGGTACTATATGTGCTTAAAATCTTTGTACATTTTGTGCTCTTCTGTCAGATTTGTTAGAGGAACTATGCCACACAGTTGTAATGCAAACTCATTAAGAACTATAAAGTTACATGTCCTTGTAAAGACTATGAATAAAATTCAAACATATTCGTTATACAGGATTTATGTGTGCACAAAAGTAAATTCAAGAGGTCAATGTATTACAAAAGAGTGTAAGGCATATAGGAAAAAAAGACAATTAGCCATAAAGAATACAGAAATCCTCTCTCCTGGTCTATTGTGAAAGTTTATGTCGATCCAGTATGTAAAATGATATTTTTTCCCCTAATCGATGACCCGCTTTACATTTAGTTTCTCGGTTTTGTTCAGTTTGTAAAGACTACTCTCTGAGCGTGGTCAAACATGTTCATATGAAAACATGAACAACTACTACATTTTGAGAATTAAATGACAGTCCTTCTACATGACACTGCTTGAGACTAAACAAATGAAATTTATTTTAGAACATCTTTCTGGTCTATCTACGCTGTGGGATCGCAAGACACAATTAACCAACATGAAAAGTGAGTTATGCTGTTTTTCTGTTACCTATTCAACCATTACACTTCAAACTTTTCCAACTATTACACTTAAAACTTTGCGTTTCACCGCACAGTCATAGATACACAGTTCTTTTGTGTTTGTCTCTAACTAACTGTTAAGTAAATGAACTAAGTTGATAAGTAGTAATTTTAAGTGAAAGGTGCAATGTTTCTGTCCATGCCAATACTTTGACACCAGTGTTTTAGCCGTCTGTCTTTTAGGTTTGATCCAGAAAACAGATGGTGTGTTTTATGTCTTAATATATTGTTATCCTTATTTTAATGAAAACCTGCAGTTTTTGTTCACAGAAGAGTACCAAAATGTTTAGTATATCGTAAATTTCAATAGTTAGCTAGCAAATGCAAGTGAACTGTTTATTACTGTGATAATTTACAGTTATATGTGAAACAAGCTCAGTCACATCAGAGTTGAATTGGAGCAGTTATTGTCACGCATGTTTAACAGTGCTAGTGTTCTTGGCCTCATCAAAGTTCACACAAGGCACAACGTTTTTCACTGTGGTGAGTTTCATTCTTCCAAAGTTCCATTGCTTCAAAGTTTAATTGTAGCATGTAACAGTTTGGAGACATTTTTATTATTATTATTATTATTATTTTTATGGTACTTTGATTTTGTGTGCACTTTTCCTGAAACAAACTGTTAACCGTGTGTGTGTGTGTGTGTGTGTCTTCCTTACACTTTGAAAAACAACTGTTTCCTCTAATCTGCTGTAATTTTAGTGAGCTCTAGGTGTTCTCGACTTCTCTTTGTTCAAATAAGACAGTGCTCCCATGAATTTTGGGGTGGTATGTGGATATAGAATGCAGCACAAGGAACTCTTAAATATTTAATCTAATAAAACATCTATGTAGTGTTTTTAAAAACACCGTAAAACAAAGGTATGAAGACATCTGTCTATCAGAGACCTTCACAAACTATGGTGTAAAACAAAATACAGTGCATCAGAGTACAACGATTTACCTGCAAATTACTGTAATCACTTTTGTTTGAAGAAAAAACTGGTTAATCTCACTAAGTGTGATGTTTTATGACTACTGAAGGTGTCACATCCTTAGAGCATTACAACCCTGGTTGTTTCTCACCTACAGCTCCTGAATTTGGTATTTAAATAAGATTTAGGATAGTAAGTAAAACTCTAGTGTTACAATGGCTACTCCAAAAACTCCTGAAAACATCTAGAGTGATGTGTGTAACACCAACAAGAACAGCAACAGATGAACAGTTAACAAGCTTCAACAGATGAAGACCTTCACTATCCACTCCAGAAAATTAGTTTGACAAAGTTTCTACGTGAAGATGAAGATTTGGTGAAACAGGACTTTCTGATACTGTATCTGATGAGCGCGTAGGAAGATTTGTGTTTGACAAGGGGTCACACACACAGTCAAACTCTACGTATTGGTATTAGTGAAAAATAAAATTGGTACTTTTTTCAACTGGGATGGCACCCGATGTGTGGTACGTGTCAAACCAGCGTTAAGTCTGACTCTGGTCACGTTCATACACACCAGAATGCTGCAAAATGAGTCTATATTTTCAGTGGAGCGACAGTTTTCTCAACAATAGACAAAGCTGTTAAAGTTGAGTTTCATTTATTTTGAGCATTGCTAAATGGTATATTGGCATTTAATCATGGTGATGGGTGTGAATATGTATTGAATAGGGCCATGTTACAGCAAACCTGAAGATTTGTTCATTGTACTCTATGATATTGTAATGTATATTGAGTTGCTTCTGTTTCTATTACTTGTCCCCATCTCTGTGTTCTTTGCTATATGTTTAATTGTTTCTTGTTTATTAAAACTGTGATTGGATCCAATTTCCATTACTTCTAAGCATTTCTATGATACAGACTTGATCATGTTTTATTCAGATTGTGGAATACTGTTTAAAAGTGTTTATATATTTTGAAAAACATTTAAATTATTATTGATCTGTGCTGTTATATACAACATTGAGTTTTAATTTTACTCAAGACAATTTTAATATGACAATGTCACCTAAAAGTCTTTAACTTGACATAGCATCTTAACATTATCATTGGTATAGAAGTTAACAAAGTCTCCACAGAATGAAATTCCATCCCATATACTTTATAAATGCATGTTATGGATCTTTTTGCGAACAATTCACCAGTGCATCTGTTAATTTGTGTTGTTTTTTTCACCTCCTAAAGAATCAGGGTCGCAAGTTGTGCAATAGCTACTATTTTTTTTTTTTTTTTTTTTTTTGAGCTCAGACATGGTCACAAAAGAATAACAAGTTAAGTGACTCAACCTTTTATTTCATGCACAATATTTATTATATATTCATACATTGAAGTAGTAAAGAAAATGAAAAAAATGGCAAGTCTATGGCAGTCAAAAGCAGATAACCACATTCGATGTATAATCTTCGTAAGGTTCCATAGCGTAGAGTTTGACTGTGTGTGTGACCCCTTGTCAAACACAAATCTTCCTACGCGCTCATCAGATACAGTATCAGAAAGTCCTGTTTCACCAAATCTTCATCTTCACGTAGAAACTTTGTCAAACTAATTTTCTGGAGTGGATAGTGAAGGTCTTCATCTGTTGAAGCTTGTTAACTGTTCATCTGTTGCTGTTCTTGTTGGTGTTACACACATCACTCTAGATGTTTTCAGGAGTTTTTGGAGTAGCCATTGTAACACTAGAGTTTTACTTACTATCCTAAATCTTATTTAAATACCAAATTCAGGAGCTGTAGGTGAGAAACAACCAGGGTTGTAATGCTCTAAGGATGTGACACCTTCAGTAGTCATAAAACATCACACTTAGTGAGATTAACCAGTTTTTTCTTCAAACAAAAGTGATTACAGTAATTTGCAGGTAAATCGTTGTACTCTGATGCACTGTATTTTGTTTTACACCATAGTTTGTGAAGGTCTCTGATAGACAGATGTCTTCATACCTTTGTTTTACGGTGTTTTTAAAAACACTACATAGATGTTTTATTAGATTAAATATTTAAGAGTTCCTTGTGCTGCATTCTATATCCACATACCACCCCAAAATTCATGGGAGCACTGTCTTATTTGAACAAAGAGAAGTCGAGAACACCTAGAGCTCACTAAAATTACAGCAGATTAGAGGAAACAGTTGTTTTTCAAAGTGTAAGGAAGACACACACACACACACACACACACACACACACACACACACACACACACACGGTTAACAGTTTGTTTCAGGAAAAGTGCACACAAAATCAAAGTACCATAAAAATAATAATAATAATAATAATAAAAATGTCTCCAAACTGTTACATGCTACAATTAAACTTTGAAGCAATGGAACTTTGGAAGAATGAAACTCACCACAGTGAAAAACGTTGTGCCTTGTGTGAACTTTGATGAGGCCAAGAACACTAGCACTGTTAAACATGCGTGACAATAACTGCTCCAATTCAACTCTGATGTGACTGAGCTTGTTTCACATATAACTGTAAATTATCACAGTAATAAACAGTTCACTTGCATTTGCTAGCTAACTATTGAAATTTACGATATACTAAACATTTTGGTACTCTTCTGTGAACAAAAACTGCAGGTTTTCATTAAAATAAGGATAACAATATATTAAGACATAAAACACACCATCTGTTTTCTGGATCAAACCTAAAAGACAGACGGCTAAAACACTGGTGTCAAAGTATTGGCATGGACAGAAACATTGCACCTTTCACTTAAAATTACTACTTATCAACTTAGTTCATTTACTTAACAGTTAGTTAGAGACAAACACAAAAGAACTGTGTATCTATGACTGTGCGGTGAAACGCAAAGTTTTAAGTGTAATAGTTGGAAAAGTTTGAAGTGTAATGGTTGAATAGGTAACAGAAAAACAGCATAACTCACTTTTCATGTTGGTTAATTGTGTCTTGCGATCCCACAGCGTAGATAGACCAGAAAGATGTTCTAAAATAAATTTCATTTGTTTAGTCTCAAGCAGTGTCATGTAGAAGGACTGTCATTTAATTCTCAAAATGTAGTAGTTGTTCATGTTTTCATATGAACATGTTTGACCACGCTCAGAGAGTAGTCTTTACAAACTGAACAAAACCGAGAAACTAAATGTAAAGCGGGTCATCGATTAGGGGAAAAAATATCATTTTACATACTGGATCGACATAAACTTTCACAATAGACCAGGAGAGAGGATTTCTGTATTCTTTATGGCTAATTGTCTTTTTTTCCTATATGCCTTACACTCTTTTGTAATACATTGACCTCTTGAATTTACTTTTGTGCACACATAAATCCTGTATAACGAATATGTTTGAATTTTATTCATAGTCTTTACAAGGACATGTAACTTTATAGTTCTTAATGAGTTTGCATTACAACTGTGTGGCATAGTTCCTCTAACAAATCTGACAGAAGAGCACAAAATGTACAAAGATTTTAAGCACATATAGTACCTTTATTTGAGTCAAAGAAGATGGTGATAACAATTGAAAACAAACTATAATCTTTAATGTTAAGCGGGGCGTTAACAATTCTGTGGACGTTAAACAACTTAATATAATATTAAGTATAATGTAATATAATATGAAATACTGGTTTGTCAAAAAGAGAAAGTTCAGTCATATATTTAAAAAGCCTCTTAAATGAAAGGCCTGCGTTTATCACACACGTTTTCCCATGTGCGGAATAGCATGAACTTACATCGGTTTGTCTTCGCCTAAAACAAAACACAGACCAACAAACAAAGAAATGTGAACAGTGTCATCTCAACAAGATGACTAATCTAGAGGTGTAATAAAAAGTCATTTGCAAAACCATACTTACAAACGTGTAACAAACTTACAAATTGCTCATCATTTGAGTTTTCTATATTCTGTATGCATCATAAACATTTTTTGTATGGCCTAACTTATTTTCTTAGTGATTTGGGGTCTTAATTTACATGGTGATTTCTTCACACATCATTTTTTTTATTTTATCTGCAGGTTTTACCAGAGTGTGGCACTTTGTTTACCAGCCACAAACGTTAATGAATGTGCAGCTCTCAGTGCAATAGTCAGATGTGATTCAGTTGTAACAGATTAAGTGTAAAACAGAATAACTTACTTTTTGTGCTGATGCTTCATGTGACCCCACATCAGATAGCTGTAAAGTTACACTTAAAAATATCAACTTAGTCAAACACTCTCAAGCAGAAAGACTATCACTCAAATTCTTAATTTACATTTATTCCTATAAACACCTCAAAGGAGAGTCCCACAAACAAAATAGTGCTATCTGATAAAACAACACTTACAAGACAAAATTAACAAACTTTGCTCATTGCTCACGAATGGATTTTGTGTATTTATTATAAATGTTACTTTTCAATGTATGCTGTGCCCTCTTTTCTTGCTGATTTGGTCTTTTTAAATTTACAGGTGTTTTGGACACACATACAGTAACTCCTGTATAAATATGTTTGAAAGTTATTCAAGAGTGTGAACACTTTGCACCAGAGTGGTGTGACACACCCCTGCCAGAATATGTTGGCGTGTAAAAATACACACAAAGAGTTTAGCACAACTATTCACACGCACACACACACACACAAATATCTAACTATATATTGTGTCGCTTTGATTGACCCCCAAAAACGGGTGATATCAAGGTTCAAAGAAGATGGTAATAGTCTAAACATCCTAAGCTCATCTCTTTAATTTTGTGCTGGATGTTGAAGGGCTAGTGACTTCCATGATATTTTCTAGCATGAAGCTTGGTCTGGATCACTCAACACAAAGTTTTGTGTTCTGACCACACGAAGATTACACTAAGATTAGATTTCTTGAGTATTGCATGTTTGCACTGTACCCGAAACTTAAGCGTCAACATGTATCCCTTGTGGTTGTTACACACACACACACACACACACAGGTATAATTTGAAATGTAGGCTTGTCAAAAGAAAAAAAAGGTACATTACTTTACAGTACAAGGTTACTCATGTGAGGAAACTGCTCGGCTACAGTACTAATAAAAGATGCTGGTCATCAGTCTGTTTTAAAGAATAAAATAAAGTAAACGTTTTATTTAAAGGAAATAGACAACTTTTCTTGCTTTTTGTATGGCAAACAAATGTATAAAATGTTTGAACATTTAAAATCCCTGTGTGTCTTATTTTACTAGTAAGTAAAATATGTAAATTTGTTGTTTCACTCACACACACACACACACACACACACACACACACACACACACACACACACACACACTATGGGTGGGGTTAAAAACTAAAACATTTTCTTTAAAAAATACTAAAATAACAAAAGTAACAACCAAATTTATATACACTAAAAAGATGTTTTTGTGTGCGAGCCCAGAGAATCACCAGAAAGCTTTTGATGAAGTGTCATTCTTTAAACATCTAGCCTAAGCAACTGTCGTAAAACCATTTACAAACCCATTTAGGATGCACTCTTCCCCCGCCAGTTCCACTCGCAAACACCTTCACTGTGAGTTAGATAAATGTTTTGATTCTTTGTCTTTTTAACACTGATCCTATTGGCGTTGGGAAACAGATACAGATGTTCTAGAAAAAACGACACCTTTTCTTGTTGAGAAGAATATAGCACGGGATGTGTGGGTAATTATAGGCCTCTTTGGCTTGATGAACGTGTCTGATTCTTTGTCTTAGGCATTAACATAAAACCTAAAGTTCAGGTACTACTGAGGTACACACACACACACACACACACACACACAGTTGTTCTTAAAAGAACATTTATCACTCTACAGATAAGGCGTTGTCGGGAAAATTCGTTTCGTGTACCTACCCCGAAGTGATAAAATAAAATTCTGTATCAAAATGTATAAGGAAAGACCAGTACTTTGTTTAGGCTTGGTTTGTAGGGAATTAAAAACCTGTGCACATATATTCAAACGCACATAACTATAGAACCAATTCTTAATGCGCATGTGAACGCCATCAGCATTTCTCACAGGTTCGCGTTTAAAGTCTGTGTAGAGAGAATGGTGTCGTCTTAGCGGCCCCTAATTTAATAACAAATGATCGTTGCGACGGAAGCGAATCAATCAAAACTAACTTTAGCTGGAAAATAACTTTATTAAAGAACCGCTATAAAGCCAAAACAATCTCTGTTACCTTAAATTATACGCTTATCTCTGTAAAGCTGCTTTGAAACAATCTACATTGTTAAAAGCGCTATATAAATGAAGATGAGCACGTGTGATGCTCAGATTCTCAAATAGGCCACACATGTACATTGAGCTTTGTCTTGTCGTTGCAGCAAAAAATATAAACACAGTCGTCTGGTAGCTTTTTACTGTGGTCCCCGACCACACGAAATCTTGTGTTAGGAGTTAAGCCATCCCACTCGGCGATGTATAACGGATCATCACCACAGTCGTTCAAATCTCTCCAAACGTAGTTGAAAAACAGAAACCAGTCTTTGTCTTGAAAAATCAGACATGGAGTATGCCATGTAAATTCATCTGCAGTGTAGAGTTTCACAATACGCAACACCTTGTCAAACGCATATCTCAGCACGCGTTTACCAGACACTGGGAAATCACATTTCACATTAGCTATGTCTTCATGAAGAAACTTTGTCAAGCTAACATTTTGCTTTTTCCTAGGTGCAAAAGTTAGTTCCTCTCTCATTTCAACAGGTCCTCTTGTTGGCAAAATACACATGACCTTTCTAGGGGTTTTAGGAGTTCCCGGAGCAAACATTGTAACAGGAAAAGATGCAGAAAGTATTCTGTGTCTAACACTGCAGCCCCTAACCTTATTTAATCCATGGTGTAGGTAGTGACGTAGGTGTGAAAAGGCAGACCAGGGAGGACCATATCATAAAACTTCATTGGCATATGGCGAGGTGTGAGTATTCACATGTCAACCAGGAAGCAAATCTCACCAAGCTTGACACTGTAAATCAGAGACCCTGTTTTTGACACATGGATTCCCTGTCAATCACTAGGGTCATAAATCAATCAAATATCAACCCAAAAGTGACACATGGATTCCCTGTCAATCATGAGTGCCAATGGGCCATAAATCAATCAAATATCAACCCAAAAGTGACACATGGTATATGTTAATACTACTTCTCTATAGTAGTACTAGGTTATGTTTTTATGTTATTTCTCTCTTTATATTTGGCAGGACGGCTCTGCACCGTCACAGTCAATATGTGTGCATGTGAACCAGAAACCTGCACTCTGCTAAGGTATCTGGCCAGCAACAGCTGACAAGCCCCAGACAGCCTTCTCCATCCCTCTGCTATAGCTTTTTGTTTGTCTGTCACTGGAGTGTCAGGTTTCTGTTGAGGGTTTTTGCAACACCCTGCGCTGGAAAAATAATAAATTTTTAATAAAAAAAGACAGCGTTGCAGATCATACCATCGTTGCTTCTGGATTAGCAACTGTAAGGCTTACCTCTCTGGGCCATCTTCAATCTAAAACATAAACAGAGAGAAACTTGTACAAGACAGATTTTTGAACAATGAATTCTAAACAGCCCAAAACCAAATTTTGGATTGTTCAACAAAGACATAGAGCATGGAAGTAATAAATTTGAATATTACATACATTTACACTAGTATATTTCCTTTTTTTAAAATAGAATGTAAGTTTCCCAAGGTGAGATTTGTGTCATGACTCATGAAAGGAGTATTTTTTAGCAACATTTTGTATTTAATGTGATCTAAAAATTAGAAAAGGTTAGCCTTTTTATTGATATATAGAGCTAATAAAAAATCTGATCTTTAAAATGTCGATTTGTACCGTGCAAACTAGAACATGAGTGCTTCCCAATACACAAATTGATGCATCCTTATTTTCTCACTCCGTCCTTCACCCCGAAACTGCGTCTTCCCTCGAAATTGGGTGTTGAAATTTTATTGAATGCTGAATGTTGTGCTTGTTCAATTTACGCAGCTCCCCCGTTAATGATCTAGCACCCCCTTAGCAGCTAGCACCTGAGTGGCTGCGTTAAGAATTCTCTGGCGCTGCCCCGCGGGGATTATAATGGTCATTTTCGTGAATATCAAACTAATATCAAATATACAACTAAATTAACCGCAGTCCGTTGGCAGTGGTTGTATCCAGACATTAATAAACTAATACAGTTCACTTGAATTAGGCTAGTGAATGAAAAGGAATGAGCAAAATCGAACTGAAGGACTTGTGGATGCCGAGACGCGGGAATTCATTCGGCGGGACTTTCACTGCCTGTGTATTCAATTTAAGTGTGCATTGTACTAACGTTATAAAATGTATAATATGACTAATAACACTGTGGTTGTCCATTCATTCGATTTTTGAACAATGAATTCTAAACAGCCCAAAACCAAATTTTGGATTGTTCAACAAAGACATAGAGCATGGAAGTAATAAAACAAACTTGCCACAGAAGTCCTTGCAACCTGCTGGGAATGTATGCTGTAAAGGGAGCCAAAAAAAAGTTAGGTAAAGAGATATTAATGTAACACAGACAGGCAGACAAATAGATAGACAGCTAAACAGACAGACAGGCAGACCTGTGCCTTTGGGTTTTATTTTTCAAGTTCAATGTCGAGGACAGCAATAAATGTGACACAAACAGACACCACAGTATATTTAACGTTAACGTTACTTCTAATAGATTGCCAGTGTTCATCTTTTGCATTAATGTAATTGTAAGCTTCCTCGTGTGGGATCAAATCCAGCCAAGCTTTGTTCAAACCCACAGAACTTTATTTTACATTCTAGTCAAGTCAAGATCAAGATCCCAAGGTTTCCAAACAGCCATAAAATACGTCTTGGGCTTGAATACTTCACTCAAGTCAATATGGGTAGCGTTAGGCCTATGATATGGCTTCAGTGAAGCGTTATCGAGCATACACAATATGCAATAAGCCTTACTGTCAATGTGTAAAAAGTAATTTTTACAGTTTAACTTTGCGTTTAACTAGAAACTAAATTCCCCCATTAGCTTCAGACATAAAAACCTGCTTATTAGCAACGAATGTTCACTTAAAGCATGTAACGTAACAACAGGCTAATAACGTAATAGGGCCTAGCCTGTAATGTCTGCAGACACATAGCAATACGGTTATCTCATGTCAACAATCATGTCACAATCACACTGTAAAAAAATTAACGTAAAATCAACAGTAACTTACTGGCAACAAATATCCAGCAAGCTTCAGTATTTCATTCCACGGTAAAATTACTGTAAATCTGACAACAGTACTTCACAGCATACCATATAATAACTTACACGCAATACGATTTTATGTATTGTTTTCCCTTATTGGCTAATTAATTGCAGTTTAAATGCTCATTTAAATAACTTAAATCATTTTAATGGTCTTACCTGAAAATATCAAGCTAGAAATATGTTATGTGCTGGCTTTCCTGAGGTAAATGTTATGTGACATAGGCTAATTGTTCTCCAGCTGTTTTATTGACCCCTTTGATTGATTGGTCGATATTATGTATGAGGAATATACATTTCGGTAAGTTGTAACTGTTACTGTATCTTTCAACAGTGTTCATTCGTGTTTAACGTTATTTAATATTAGCTAGAGATGATCGGTTCAGGTGCCGCTAGGGATCTGTCGCGTCACATTTACAAGCGCCAAAACGGCATTTCGTAATAAAAGTGACAGAATCTATTGGCTAATTAATTGCAGTTTAAATGCTCAGTTTTATCATTTTAATGGTCTTACCTGAAAATATCAAGCTAGAAATATCGCAACGTTGCCGCCCGCGTCATCCAGTAGATTTCCCGATTAACCATGTGGATGGATGATAACAGCCTACCAGTAGACGCAGGAGGCCACCTTCTGGCCCATACCTATAAGCTGATAACCACTGATAACGCCCATTCAATCGAGTGATAACATTCGAGTAGGCAGTGTAATTTTTTTTTTGTTCCGTTACCTCCAACCCCCGTAATGTAGATATGAACACAACTGGAAAAACTTGGCCGACGTGTTTTGGAGAAAAACATTTATTTCATAATTTGATTTCCTCCCCACTTTCAATTCTTTTACTTCAATGAAAGGTTAGATTTTTGCGATTTTTTTTAATGAAAGATCAAAAGGATAAACAATGCAGGTTTATTTTTTTACAGCCATTTTTGATCATATTTACCAGGGGTTCCATTAATTCTGTCCACCACTGTATTTGCCCATCGGCAGCTATAGTTGCCCCACATTCAAATACGATTTAAAAAAAAAAAAAAAAAAAAAAAAAAAACTGTGGAAAATAAATGCAGAACATGTTTACATAGGATACTATTAACACGACTATATGCATGAAACCATTCAGAAAAATTTGGCCACAAATAGGTTAACTAACATGAACTAACCATGAGCAATACATTTGTTACTGTATTTGTTAATCTTTGTTAACTTTATACAACTGTTCGTTGTTTGTTCATGTAACTTTTGATTTTAATAATGTATTAGTAAATGTTGAAATTAACATAACACAGATTAATAAATGCTGTTGAAGTGCAGTTCATTATTAGTTCATGCTAAATAATGTAGTTAACTAATGAAACCTTATTGTATAGTGTTACCAACATAATTATATATTTGCTTCTGTTAACATAACTTACAAAAGTTCAAACATAAGAATTTCAAAGAACTTCTTCTTTTTTTTTTCTTATACATTTTGGTAATGTATGTGAAGTGGCTGAACTGATCTTCTCTATTGCAAAACAGTTCTGCCAAAAACTGGCAAACACCAGACAGAGATATTTGCACAGCAAGGTCAAGCCACAAGCGTTTGATAATGTAATATCTTGTTTGTACTTTTCAAGCTCACATGGGAAAGCAGGTGTCATAGTATCCAAACTCTCTGAGAAAATCTTACAAAGAACATAGAGTAATACGATTTTGCCAATAATGAGTTTTGATGACAGGCAACAATAGAATTCTCAAAAATATAACTCTATAAAAATATATTCTATAAAAATATTTGAGCTATTGTAGAGCCACTATACAACCACAAAATAATATATAGTTCAAATCTAAAACCCTTGTGAGTATGGAGAGAGAATTGTGTCTTTATTACATGCGAGAAAATAAATGATCTGAGAGAAAAAAAAAAGTTTGAGAGAAAAAGTTATCACACTGATAGCAAAAAAGCATTTCATGAGAGAAAAAAAAAATATTTGAGAGAAAAAGTTTTCATACCAATAGCAAAATATAATAATATTTGAGACTAAAAAAAGTTTTGAGAGAAAGTATTTTCTCATAGAACATAAAAAAATATAAATTTGAATTTTAAAAAAATATTTCTGAGAAAAAAAATCTCTCTCAAAATACTTTGAAAAAAAAAAAACTCTAATATATTATATATTTTGCTATCGGTGTGAAAACATTTTCTCTAAAAAAAAAGTGTTTCTCTCAAAACGCTTTTCTTTGCTCTTGATGCAATTTCTTGCTCTCATGTCAGGATTTTGCTTTCACTGTGAAAATTGTGTCATGGGCGGGGCCACATTCCTATTGGCCAGTCGGGTGAGCATCATCTTGTCTTGGGAGTCGAACTGAATCATTACGCCATAGGCCTATTTCACAAAATGGCGACCGAGACCGGAAGTAGGGTAGCGATACTTCCGGTCGCGCAGCCGCCCGCTACAATCGCCATTCATTCCAAAGAGTATAGAAGTACCTTTGTTCATTCTCAAAATGGACTGTGAACAGCTTGTTTTCTCTATCATTAATAGGCTATATCTTACAAACGTAAGAATAGCAGATGTTGTCCGTTTTGTTGGTAGTTTTCAGGGAGCTGTGACAAGATCGAAATTGGACAAAGGTTACAAATTATTCTTGACGTTTGCTTACATAAAAAAAAAAGTTCCATTCATTTTGGCATGGCACTTGATGACTAAGCTCACACTTACAATATAGCTAAACAAAATAAATAAATAAATTGAAATTATGTCTGATTGTAGGCTATGTTTGAAATCTAGTGGCTTTTGTTAAAATTTCATGTTATTAAGTGTTAGTTTGTCCCGGAGATTGCAGCAATATTCCACTAGTGACTAGATTATGGCTCATTTTTCATGTTACCACCATGAATTAAACTAAGAATTGTACATCTTTACAGTGAATTTGACCTAACGTTGCTAGTAGGGTCTAATAATGAAATTAAGGCAAATAATTAAAAAATGGTTAGACTAAAAACATGAATGAAGTGAGTGATATTAGGCCTACATGTTTTTAAAAAATCATGATGTTACAAAATCACATTTTACTGTCAGGTCCCCTTATGAAAAGAAAATATATTTCCCTATATATGAATGATCAATACATTGAATGGTTTAACAGTATATTTGAAAATATACAGAATAATATATTGTGTTAATATTACAATATATTGAATAATACATAAAGAATTTTCATATATTTAAAAATGTGAGACATATATTTACTAATATATCAATGTATGTAATTTTATATTCAGTAATACGCTTCATAATATATACAGGGATTGAAGTTCTCAGTCGCTACGAGAGTATACGACGGATTTCCGTCAATATCAGGGTTCCCCCTGTCCTTATATCTTAAATTCACTGTTCAGAATTTTAATGCTGTAAATATGCTTACATTTCTCAAATAGTGTAATAAATGTCTTAATTTTAGTTTGAATGGGAAAGACGAGGTGTAGGCTATTCACCCAGCTTAGGGGGATGTGGTCAAAGCCTGGAGTGGAGCAAAAGCATGTTCCTCTCTCCACTCTAAGCGTTCTGTTATCACTCCGCTCCTGATCCACTCCGGGTTTTCCAGTCCCGCTCACGGAAAAACTGCTCCGTGTTCACTCATTTTTAAGAAAGTTACAGAAAACAACTTCTACAAACAATTTTAATTTGCCAACAGTTAATAATAATAAATAAAAGTGCATGAAGTGCAAATCAGATAACAATCAAGTGCAATATAAACATGTTTTGTCAGGGCATCACTCCCGAACCGGCATCAACACTCCATTAATTTATATAGCGCTTTTAACAATGTAGATTGTTTCAAAGCAGCTTTACAGAGATAAACGTATAATTTAAGGTAACAGAGATTGTTTTGGCTTTATAGCAGTTCTTTAATAAAGTTATTTTCCAGCTAAGGTTAGTTTTGATTGATTCGCTTCCGTCGCAACGATCATTTGTTATTAAATTAGGGGCCGCTAAAACGACACCATTCTCTCCACACAGACTTTAAACGCGAACCTGTGATAAACGCTGATGGCGTTCACATGCGCAT
Organism: Abramis brama; assembly: GCF_963993115.1. Classification (NCBI taxonomy): domain Eukaryota; kingdom Metazoa; phylum Chordata; class Actinopteri; order Cypriniformes; family Leuciscidae; genus Abramis; species Abramis brama. The sequence continues at coordinate 29,422,314 of NC_139973.1, forward strand.
TAAGAAATGGTTCTATAGTTATGTGCGTTTGAATATATGTGCGCAGGTTTGTAATTCCCAACAGACCAAGCCTAAACAAAGTAGGCTACACTGTAAAAAAAAAAGAAGTCGTGTCTGACATATTTATTGTCCATCCACGGCAAGATTTTTAGGAGTCAAAATCGTGTAATCTGACACCGTGACTATCGTAACAGACACAAAAATCTTGTAATCTGAACCAGGCATATGATCACCGTGAATCATCCAACGCTATCTCACGACCAATTCGTACGAATTCGTACGAATGATAAAAAGATGGCTAATTCGTACGAATTCGTACGACCTCACTCGTACGAATTTGTACGATTTGTCTAAACCCACGTGATGGGTAGGTTTAGGGGCGGGGTCAGGGGTAGGTCATTCGTATGAATTCATACGAATTGGGCAATTCGTAAAATATGTACGATTTTGCAAAAATCGTACGAATTCGTACGAGTGAGGTCGTATGAATTCGTACGAATTAGCCACCTCGTAGAATTTGTACGTTTTCCCGTGAGATCGGGTTGGAATCATCTTACCCAAACATTGGAGTGTCCGTGCCCAACTAAGGCAGAGGCGGCATCTATGCCGGTGAACCGAACAATGGTGTAATGATTCAGTTCGACTCAAGACAAACCGATGCTCACCCGACTGGCCAATAGGAACGTGGCCCCGCCCATGACACAATTTTCACAGTGAAAGCAAAATCCTGACATGAGAGCAAGAAATTGCATTGAGAGCAAAGAAAAGCGTTTTGAGAGAAACACTTTTTTTTTTTGAGAAAATGTTTTCACACTGATAGCAAAATATATATATTTGAGAGTTTTTTTCAAAGTATTTTGAGAGAGATTTTTTTTTCTCTGTTTTTTTTTTTTTTTTTTTTGTTCTATGAGAAAATACTTTCTCTCAAAACTTTTTTTAGTCTCAAATATTATTTTTTGCTATTGGTATGAAAACTTTTTCTCTCAAATATTTTTTTTTCTCTCATGAAATGCTTTTTTGCTATCAGTGTGATAACTTTTTCTCTCAAACTTTTTTTTCTCTCTCAGATCATTTATTTTCTCGCATGTAATAAAGACACAATTCTCTCTCCATAGGTGAGCACTTATGAGTTCCTTAAAGACATAATTCACCCAAAAAATTCTGAAATTATTTACTCACCCTCATGTTCTCAAGTCAAGTCACCTTAATTTATATAGCACTTTTTACAATGTTGTAAACTTGCTTCTGTGAAACATAAAATGTTTGGTTTTTTTTTCAGTGTTCACCAAAATGGTTTGGTTACCAACATTCTTCAGATATATTATTTTGTCCACAAGTCCATACAAGAAATGAAGACATAAAGGTTTAGAATAGCATGACATTGACTAAACAATGACACTTTCCTTCCATCCAATCAAGTGTGTTGGGGCTAAACTCTACATTAAGTTGTCCCTCCAAGAGCAGGATTGGACACTTCTGACTTATAAGGCACAATTCAATAACATCTCATTCACATACTAAATATTGTAGGCTTCTGTATTTAAGATCAGAAACATGGGTTAAACATTTCAAGCAGGAAGAATAAAAGCACGATCCACTTTTGTGAAAAAAAAGGAAAAAAAAGAAAGAAAAATAAATCTTATGTTATACTGTGTCAATTTCCTCCAAGGACAAGGGAACAGGGAAATCACAGGGAACTGTATCCAAGAATTGTAATCTCAAAAGCTGTTTTATCCTGTCCAGACACTGATAGCATGAACCCAAACAAATAGTTGCCATTTGCTAAAGTGTAAAAAAAAAAAAAAAAAAAAAAAACAGATATTACAGACTTCTTCTACAACATAGATCTGTAAGAGAGAAGACACTAAACCTAGCTGAACTTGATTCCAGCTCTCTCTCTCTTTTACCTGAAATAGTTTTTTATTTTTTTTATTTTTTAAATTGTCATATTTAGTCTGCTTTATCCTCTGTTGAGTTTTGAGGATGTTGACCTGGACCAGCTGTTTGTCTTCATTTGCTTGTGCCCTGATGCTGTGGGCTTTGTTTTCACCTCCACTGGTCCAGGCCTGTCAAGGAGATGAATTGCCGCGTGACATGGTGCTTGGCTGGCTGAAAAGACGGATCCTAGAAGGTTTGGAGATGGATGAGCCTCCTCTGCCAGTGCTGCAGCTACCAACAAGGCAAGCAGTGAACAGAGGTGCTCAGCATGTTGCTTCGCGAATGACTAGGGAGACAAGAGTTGGAATAAGACACCATCAGGAGTCTTCACAGGTTATTCTGTTCCCAAACTCAGGTAAGCTCCAATAGCTTTCTTAGAGAAATATTGCAGCTTCAACATGAATAACATAACTACATATTATAAATATTATTATAATCATATCATAAATATTTAAAATATAAATATTTTAAATACTCTGTCAGTCAAATCATCTTGTGGTGTGAAGCAACACAGAAATGTGTACTCTTTTAAAGACAATGCAAGGTTCATACAAGTGCGAAACCTAATGAAATATAGGACTTTTTTTTAATGGTTAAGAGGTGCTCACTACGTGGAAGGAAAATATGTTTAACTTTTTACTTGATAGTTAGCCTACACCACATGACATTTTTAGAGTCATACAATCTAAATGCTTGTTAAAAATTGTATAAAAGATAAACAAAAAACATATGAAACCAACATTAATTGAAAAAATTATAATTTTCTTTATCGTGGACACATTGATCCGCCTTAATTATTAAATCACATTTTAAAGCCAAGGTTATCTTGCCATGCTGACATTGTTTCATTTGATACACATTCGGACCTTTCTTATTAACTTTCAGAGTCTACATGCAAGGATATGCCTGATCACTCCTCAGACGCTGCATCCCGTCACTTTACTTATTACTTTCAGCCCTCTATGGACAGCCAGGACTCCGTCATCACCTCTGCCCACTTCTGGTTCTATGCTGGAGAGACCATCGCTTCTAGTAACATCTCGGCACCCCTTTTCATTCTCACTCATTACCAGGAGCTGCTCCAAGCATCTAACAGTCCAATCAAACGCTGCCCTGATGGCTGGACCACCTATAAGTTAGCTCCCCATCTCCACATTGCCATGGCTGATGGCCCTTTCATGCTGCAGGTCCGTTGCCCATCCTGCAATTGCTATGATTCAGAAGATAAAACACCCTTTCTGCACCTCCACACACGCTCAAGCGGCCCTGACCGCTCCCGCAGGGCACCCAAAATCCCTTGGTCACCGGCTGCAATCGAAAATCTCAGGAGACCTGCTTCTGAGGACGCAGATTGCAGAAAAAAACAGATCGAAATCTCCTTCGAGGACCTTGGCTGGAACAACTGGATTGTTCATCCTAAAGCTTTCACATTTTACTACTGCCATGGCAACTGTTCCAGCACTGAGCGCACTACCACCCTACTTGGGATCAACCAGTGCTGCGCCCCTGTTCCAGAGAGCATGAAGTCCCTCCGTTTCACCACCACCTCAGACGGGGGATACTCATTCAAGTACGAGACCCTACCTAACATCATACCAGAAGAGTGCAACTGCATCTAACACTCTAGAGTTGTTTAGCTTTAAGATTATCTGTAAGGGGTGAGAATGTTTTTTTTTTTTTTTAAACACAAGTCAGCTATTTTAAATGCTGTGTGGATTAAGATACTGTAGATAGATAACCTCTACTTGTAACTTTAACTTTATCAAACTTTAACCTTCATTAACATGACAACTGTTGATACAAAAATTAGTAAAAATATTGCTCTATAACTTGTTTAAATTTCTTTATGCAAATAAGACAGCTTGTACTAAATTAAACGAGTATGGGGTCTCTGCGGAACAAAAGTGGGCGTTTCTAAATTTGTGAATGTTTTCAAACTGGTGGGTGTTTATAAATCATTCAATGAAAATTATGCCCTTCAACCGACCCCACCCCTAAACCCTACCCTCACTGTGACGTGGGCAAATCAGGTAACGTGGTGAAAACGCCCCTATGTTTATGGCCTCGCCCCGTGATCTGGTAACTCCTATTACTGTCCTGCAGAAACCTATAGGCTACTTGAATTAAACCACCATTTGCAAAGTAAATAAATCTTAACCTTGTACACTAATTAAAAAAATGCACCTTACATATGTCAAAGAATAAATTTTTGAAAAAGAGACGTGTCATTATTATAGTTCTTTTTATTCATTTTTACCCGAAGAACAAAATAGAAAATAGAGTTCTCCTCTGGCCAATGAATGAACAGTGTATGATTATGATTCAGCAGCATTACACGTCAGAAGTCAGATTGGATCGAATCGGAACATTCAGAATATTTATCCAGTTCGAAATCATACAGAGCCGTCTGCTCTCCAATCGTTCTCACGGTACTTTGATGTCATACACCGATGGGTCTGCGCAGCACTGTTTCAAGTCAAGTCATCTTCATTTATATAGCGCTTTTAACAATGTAGATTGTTTCAAAGCAGCTTTACAGAGATAAACGTATAATTTAAGGTAACAGAGATTGTTTTGGCTTTATAGCGGTTCTTTAATAAAGTTATTTTCCAGCTAAGGTTAGTTTTGATTGATTCGCTTCCGTCGCAACGATCATTTGTTATTAAATTAGGGGCCGCTAATACGACACCATTCTCTCCACACAGACTTTAAACGCGAACCTGTGAGAAATGCTGATGGCGTTCACATGCCCATTAAGAAATGGTTCTATTTATGTGCGTTTGAATATATGTGCGCAGGTTTGTAATTCCCTACAGACCAAGCCTAAACAAAGTAGCCTACACTGTAAAAAAAAATCCCGTAGTTTTTACGGAATAATGCTGGCAACTTTGGTTGCCAGAACAATTCTGTAAAAAATACATTAAAACTGTAATCACCTTTACAGAGCAGCGTGTAAGTTTTACATTTTAAACTGGTATATTTAACAATGGATTTCAGCAACATTGACATGGCCATAAAGTTAATGAACACATTCCTTCAGTAAGAATTACATTCAGCTGCTGTTTTTTTTAACATAAAAACCCATTTAATTTCACTGAATTTATGTGAAATATGAATTAATGGTTATTGAATTAATGGTTAATGGTTAAAGGGTCATGACACCCTAAACCAAAATTTCTGAGATTTTAACAGAGGTATGTGTGTTGAACACCATTGAAGACAAAGTTAGCATCTGTTATACACTCTTAAAAATGATGGGTTAAAAATAACCCAACTTGGGTTGTTTTGTAACCCAACCGCTGGATCAATATTGCACCAGCCCAGCAGTAGTTATTTTGACCCAGCAAGATGGGTCGGTCATATTTAACCCAACAGATGAGTTAAATATTCTAACCAAATGCTGGGTCAAACTAATTACAATTATGGGTTGATTTAACTACATATTAGTTATATAGTGTACCCAAATGCTGGGTCAAATTAATTACAATTATGAGTTGATTTAACTACATATTAGTTATATAGTGTACCCAAATGCTGGGTCAAATTAATTACAATTCTGGGTTGATTCAACTACGTACTTGTTATAAAGTGTACCCAAATTCTGGGTAAAATTAACCCAAATGCCAGATTAATTCTAACACATTACAGTACAATTTAAGAAAATAAATTGCAATAGACTACCCATAGCTATAAAACTGTTAAACTACAAACTTAGAACAGAATACATGCTAGATTTATGCATATATTATGCAATAAACACTTAAACAATACAAAAACAAAACAACAATGGAATCTCTGAATTTTTTTTTATTATATAACATTAATTAATTGCAACAATATAGTGGAACTGGTGCAGTTCATATAAAAAATATAGTGGAACTTGTAGCGTCTGGATCAATCAGACACACACATATTATTCATTTATTTATTGAATAATCCAGCAAACTCACTCTCCCAAATAAGGCCTGTGAAACGGACGCAGTGTCTTGTTACAGGACACACACTGAGACGGGGGTTTTACGACGTAAAAGAATGTCCTGAGAGCTGTGACTCTCACTTAAATTCTTGCAGAGGAAGAGAAATAAAAACCCTGTTAATCCTATATATATTCTATATATAACGACTTGATAAATGTGTAAACATGTATCTAATTTTCCCATCTCATGATTTTCCCTTTTATGTGGCGTTTGTATTCTTGTAAACTCAATTGGGTTAATCTTTCAGACTTTGCATATTATGGTTAACCAACATTATATGTGCGGCATGTTTGGTCTCTAAAAAATCCAATCTTCGTCTCCGATTTGTTAATTTACATTACATGTTGCTAACTTTGTGATGCATTAGTATTATAAGAATCTTAAAGATTCTTTTCTTAAACACCCAATGAAAGTACATATTCAAATGCCCTGCTAGAACACAAAGGGTCATAAAATTTCCCCCCAAAGGGAAATCTTCTCATTGGCTCTTGCACCTCCAGAGGTTGGGCCATCTTCACGCTTTAAAGTCACTGATCAGCTTTTAGCTCCCTCTTACTCCCTTTCTGAAATGCTGACGTGAAGATGTTGCTGAACTAGAAGCCTCCAAGGACCCACCAAGCTTGTGCCAGGCTGCGGCCTTGTCTTTCCACTCACCAAAGATACTCTGACTACCACTGGTTCTCTCTCATCAAGACCACATCAGCAAAGATCAACTGGAGCCTCAACAAATTGCATCAGGACAGTTTAATTCAAATGGGCGAGACATGCAAGTATCAAACTTAGTCTCATTATTTGATACATTAAGTATCCTTACCCCTTTAAAGAAGGGTGTTTTAGAACTAAACTGATGGTTTGCTCAAGGCTGTTGATCTGCTGAATTTCAAACAATGCTATAATTTCTTGCTTTCCTGTATTCTGCTTCAGCTCTTTTTCCCTTGGTAAACTGTATGCATGTATGTGTGTGTATGTTAGAGTAGTTTAAGTGTTTAGACTAGTTAATAAAATCTTGTTCATGTCACATGTAAAGTTGTCCGTGTCTCAAGCTCATAACTGGAGTCACTAATCATTTAGATCTTGGTTACTGCTCTTAGTAGTATTGTAAATTAAGAAAGACATTTCCCATGCCCCGGAAATGTACATTTCTTAGAGTTAATAAACAATTGATCCTGAGTGTTCATGGGACAAATAGGTTCATTGATTGTAATATTAATTTACGACAGTAAATTAATTATATTAACTAATCCAAATATTCATAATCAATTATAACCAGTTATTATTGATTATTAATATTTCATATAGAGCTAATTTGCTACAAACTGATGCAGTAGAGATTTGCATGCCTTGGCCTCATGAAGGTACTCCACCATGTTTATTCCAGGCTAAAAAAGAAAGAATACAAGAGAGCGAGAGTTAGAGAGTGCAAGTGAGTAAGGACCAAATGTCTACCGACTACAATAGTATAATTAAAATATAGACATTGTGAGGACCATTTTCCTGGTCCTCACAAGAGAAATTGTTTTATGATAAAGTCTAGTTAGCTTTACAATTTGGAAAAGATTCGGTGCATTTATAATTCAAAAAGTTGAACTGTAATAGTCTACATCTCATTGCACATAACAAAATATTTTTTGATTAAGTCTTAGAGCATATAGCTCACATTACAGAAAACAATTTAAAAAAACGATTCAGACCTCAATTGACCTAAAAAGCCATAAATTGATTGATGATATATCATTACAATAAACATGCTCAGAAAACGAATGTGGCCCACCTATCTGACTATCCTATCTGGCCGATGGGCAGCGGGGTTAGGTGGTCAGATAGATGGGCCGCAAATGCTTTGTAGATTTAGAAGACTTCTTTAGAGTCAACCTCATAGAGTCAGATCCAAATGGGTTAAAATACAAAAGTGTCAACTTTCTGATAATTATGTTAATTTCTGCACTCAATACTTTGTTGGTGCCTGTTTTAGAACAAATTACTGCATCAGTGCGGTGTGGTACAGAGGTTACCAGCCTGTGGCACTGCTGAGGTGTTCTAGAAGCCCAGGATGCTTTGATAGTGACCAACTTAAGCTTATAGAACAGCCATTTTCCGAATACTGTCAGGCTATATTTGATGCCTGTCCCCAAAAGTATAGTAAAAAAACACCTGGATATGCATGTGTGCGTGCACAGTCTTGAGCTCAGATATGTTGATAAAATGAATAAAGTTTCCCCCTTTAGATGTGCTTGAGGACTTACAGGCTTATGGTCGATGAAGGCCAAGCTGCATTCCTGAATGGTGTGGCAAACCACTTTCGCACCGCGGCCATGGCCAATTCTCCAAGTTGTAGGTGGAAGCAAGGCTGGCATCTGCCTCAGGGCGAGTTCCCCAACACCATCTGTAAGACATAGGTGTCAATACAATGTGGAATGGCATACCTGTGATTTCACAATCCCCGCAATATCGTCGCATAAATATCCTGCATATTCCATCGCATTTTTTAAGAAAACGTGCCACATAATCAAGGATTTTTGCCCGCAACAATCACAAAAAAAACTGCGTTTTTCTGGAGGGACTGGTTAATGTTATTAGTTACACCGGTACCGCTGTGTTGACTCTGCTGTGAAAACTTGGCATTTTTTGTACCCAATTAGCATAAAGAGGCTGACGGATTTATTTAACTATTCCTATGATGATATCACTCACTATTCTCTATTCACTAAGTCACTAATCTGGCCAAAATTATGTGAAAAGTTTTTGGTCAAAAAACTTCAAAAATGTTGGAAAGAGGAATGCTAATATATTAATATATTATATTACGAATATATTAGTGTTAATCCATCCAGGGGCAATGTCAGCTCTGTCTTGCCAGGTACAGGATCTTCTCAGCATAGATGGGTAGCCATGTTTCAAACAACTTTGATGCAGCATCCCAATGCAGGACAAGAAAGTTCTGTGCAATCTATAAAATGGAAAACACATTTTTAAAACCAATTCAATGTAGCACACTAATAAAACGTTTTAAACAATGCATCCTCATATTCAAGATCATATTTCCCTATACCTACCATGCCTTTGGTCATCAGGCGAGGGAACTCTTCGAGGATCTGATCGATGGTCCAATTGTAGTCCCTAATCCACTTGGCCCTGTAGACTGCGTGTTCTGCATGTAGGTCTCTATCTGGCTGAGGGGCTGAGAATTGTTTCTCAACCATTATTTTACGTTCGTCTGATATGGTACATTCTGTAAAAAAGAACAAAGTTGTCAGTCACTGAAATATGATTGTTTTGCTTCATCAAATAATTATTCCGTTTAATAATTACCTGGTATGAGAGCCCTTGCAAGAGCGCCATCAACTTAAGAAACACAAAATATAGAGAAAACAATCCTCCCTCTCTACAATTCATATGACAAATTGCATAAAGTTACATGTAAATTGTCTATGTTTTTACTGCACAATAATATTTGTGGCTGCTCACTGCATAGGGCACAGAAATATATTATATATTTCTTAATGTTACAGGCCCCGCGCAGAAGGCCAAGTAATGTTAGAGAGACAGTTCTGCAAAATAAGTGCTTTTCCAGAGATTTGGAAGAACACGACTTGAAAGTCTCCTTCAACGGTGAGTTGTCCCCATAACGTTACCTAACCCAACCTGAAAGTAATTTAACCCTTAAAACAAAAATCATTTACATTTTTGTAAAATTGAAATACAAGTTGATGTGGAAGATATTATTTAAAAAATGATGAGCACAGCCCATTTGATTGAATGTTTTTATGACTTATTTTCAAATTGAATGATTTTTTTTATAAAAAATTTAGGCTTAAAAATATTTAGTTTTTATATTTTACACTCCCAGATGTATCACAAAAAATGGAGACGACAAAATGCACAATTACGCGCATTGGTGGAGTCTAGTGACTCAGATGAGAATCCAGAACTCAGCAGTTCAATATGACACTTTGCTGATTCTTCAAACTAACCTGATTTTTCACATGAGCACATGTAACACATGTAAGTTTTTTTTTTTAATTATTATTACAAGCAAAATAAAAATTGCTCCACTGGCAGATTTTTCTATTTATTTTGTGAAAATTTGCAAGAAACAAGTGAAAATTGTCTAAATACAAGTTACTTTTTAGGTGTCTTATTTTAAGTGTATGAGATTGAGTTTTTGCAGTGCATTTTTATTGGGCAAATGAAAAAACTTGGATTTTGTGGTGTAGAGCGTACTCAACACATTATAAAAAATAATAATCAATCGCTTCTTTTTTTGGCTAGAATTCCAGAAGAGAGTTCTTCAGCTCCTTGTCGAAATCAAGGATACAATTCACGTTGCCACCTCATCTGCTGGAACAAGTTATTAAGTGAAGCCGGCAAACACTGAAGAAGAGCTTGAAGCTTTAGAGAATCGCTTGGAGGACAAGAATGAGGGAGCAGAACTGGTAAGTTTTAAATAATTAATCTTGTAAAGTGCTGGAAAAGTTTCATTATGACAATTGGCTTGTTCACTTCGGTGACCACTACAAACTCCTCGTCCTCATCATGTGCCTGCTTTGTGGAGGTCTGGACTCTACTGACCACTTTCTGGTTATATTTTTAATTTCTTGTTTCTTGTTCTTTTCAGAGTAAACATCTGAAGACGTTGGGAGGCGTTGATGCTGCAGACCATGTGAAGAAGTCAATGGCTGCGTAGTGTGTAAGTAACTTTATGTTCCTTTTTTGCATTAGTTTACAGTGATGTTCCCTGTCATATACTGTCATGCACTCCCCCCACACACCCATTTACTCGCTCTCTGCTACATTTTCATAATGAACTTGATTGCAATATAATATTCTAATATAAATCTGTTTTACCATGGCAGAACTATGACAAATAAAATGATGGCTATGATGAGCCTCAGAGGAAGAAGTGGGAAGGTTGCCTTCATGAAGACCCGTCTCTACAAGATAATCTGTGGTGAGTTTGCTTTAACATAGTAGTTTTGTAACAGTGTTTTAAATAATTGAATATAGTAAGCAGAATAATAATTAATAAGAAATGAAGAAATCATTTTAGTTGGAGGACTCTACAGAGCATGCTCTAATATTATATATAATACTCCATTCTGGGCTCTAGACTAACTTCTCTACCAGCAGCACTGGTTACTACCAACTGCCTTTTGTTGCTTGCCCAAGCACATGATTATCAATGACCTTGCACATTGATAAATACTAATTGATATACTTGAAACATTGGCAATTCCACAAAAGTTGATATTTGCAAAATATTTTAATTTGAGAGGTTAACGTTTGCTAATACTGATCTGTTTTTTCCCACCTCATCAGACGCTGTCTTGAGCTCATTTGATACAACTACAACAAAAGTAGACGAATACATGGCCAAATACTTGAAATATGCACCAGAGAGGATAGGTGGTGGTGGCAGAAAGAAGTAACAAGAAGGGAAGATTTAACCAGCCGTGTTCAATGTTGCCCAATGTTTGGGCCGTTTTTCTAAAGGTTAAAGTTCGACACATGTGTAAAATGATGTGTGAAATGTTGGCACACTTGCAGCCATGCAATAAAGCATGTTTCTTACGTCAGTGAAATGTCTTTATTAATCTTCTTCCTGGTCTTGCTTTGACCAATTGGCTTCTTCCTAGCTGACTGCGCGTGTCTGCAAACTTAGTGTTTATGTATCCATTTCAAGGTGTTTGGTGTTATTGTTGAACACATCAATACTTTAGTGAAAACAGTTTAACAAAATAAACTATGTTGAAAAGCAGACTTTATAGTGACGTTGAAATTTCAACGTTGATTGGATTTGCAAAATCTAAACCAAAATCAATATTGATTCAATGTTGGCGAATTCACCTATGTTGAGAAACGTGACGTTGGAATGACGTTGCTATTTCAACGTTGATTAGATTGACGTTGGAATGACGTTGCTATTTCAACGTTGATTAGATTTGCAAAATCTAAACCAAAATCAATATTGATTCAATGTTGGCAAATTCACCTATGTTGAGAAACGTGACATTGGAATGACGTTGCTATTTCAACGTTGATTAGATTGACGTTGGAATGACGTTGCTATTTCAACGTTGATTAGATTTGTAAAATCTAAACAAAATCCAACGGTTATCCAACACTGACACCTGACGTTGATTCAACGCTGACTCTACGTTAAAATGCCAGCTGGGTGGTTGGCCATCAACCACGGACACATCTAAACTATGTAGCAACCATACAACTGGAGAATGCTGGACTTCGGCCTTGTACACCAATGCAGGTTTCGTCTTGCGAGTGATATGCGGTCCTGAGGACTTTTCTATCGCTTCAGATGTGTGTGTGTGTGTGTGTGTGTGTCTAAAATGTAACCCTGACCGTTTTACTTGCCTTTTGTTAAATAATCACTCGTTATTAAAATTTAGATATGTCGATAATACCTCAAAATTGTATGGAACGTATGCTTAATTTGTGCAAATTTCTATGTCACTGTCCATCTTTTTTATGTTGGTTTAGGGGGCGCGTAGATGGCTATGTACGGAACGTTTTTTTTTTAAGCGAATTTCAAATATATGCATTTATAATGTGTATATAAACAAATATATATATATTTTATAATGACAATTATATACATGTGCATTTATGTTTTAAATACAATTATAAGGTGTCAGTGTATTTCATTAGACTATAACTTTGCCAGCTATAAAAAAAATCTAGCATTTCCTCACGTTTTACCACTGATTTTTAGTGACAGTCGATATGCATGCATGGGCCACTGGCGATGACAGTCCCCCCTCTCCCCTGCCGTGCCATACCACACCCACTCCCCTCCTTTCTTCTCACAGCCACCACGCCCAATTAAGTTGCATTTTTCAAAAAGATTGTGAGCTAGACTTGAGCTGAAAGAGGGGGGTGTCGTGACCCTTTAATGCCTGTGTTGTACGTCACACGTAGGCTCACGGCCGACGCTGGTCATGTGTGATGCGTGTGACGTACAACACAGACGCGCTACGCTATTACACTACGTGAAATAGCTCGAGCCACAGAGAGAAGGAAATGAATAGTGGAATAAAGTCGCTATTTTTGTTTACTTTTTGCGCACAACAAATATTCTCGTCGCTTGATAAACTTAACATTGAGCCACTGATGTCACATGGACTACTTTGATGTCTTTATTGCCTTTCTGGACGTGAACAGTATGCCGTCCATTGACTTTCAATGGAGAAACAGAAAGCTCTCGGACTAAATCTAAAATATCTTAAACTGTGTTCTGAAGATGAACGGAGGTCTTACGGGCTTGGAACGACATGAGGGTGAGTCATTAATGACATCATTTTCATTTTTGGGTGAACTAACCCTTTAATTAACATATCAAGCATGTAACTTGCTCAAGAGGAACAGGTGGTTGAACAAATGCCTTTCACGACCAACGGCACAATTCACAGAAACAGTTTACAATTGGACAGAAGAAAAACAAACCGTTGAAATCAGCAATATATTTAAAGGGTTAGTTCACCCAAAAATGAAAATTCTGTCAGTAATTACTCAGCCTCATGTTGTTCCAACCATGCAAGTCTTTCGTTCATCTTCGGATCACAAATTAAGATATTTTTGATGAAGGGACCGAAACTCGCCAGCCCAGAATAGTTATTAAAACATCGTTAAAATAGTCCAAGTGACTACAGTGGCAACACAGACGTGCTTAATTTGTGATCCGAAGATGAACGAAAGACTTACATGGTTGGAACAACATGAGGGTGAGTAATTACTGACAGAATTTTCATTTTTGGGTGAACTAACCCTTTAAAATGAGTAGTTTAGAAAATTTGAAGCAATGGCTTATATGTTGAACCTTTACAAACTTTTGCTTTTGGTGTTTGAGATACATCAAGCATTATTAAGATCAGCAAGTTAGGTTGAAAATATAGCACCCCTTGAAAATAACATTAACATAGTAAATGTTAAAACAAACATTATTTGGATGGGAGCTCCTTGAGGCAGGGTTGGGGGTAGATGGTGCCTGATGGTGCCTGATCTCCCTGGACTCATCATCATCGTAGCCCTTAGAACAAATTCGCTAAACCAGCTAAGTACTGTCAATATTTTTGGGTAGCTGAAACTTAGCTGCGTACTGATGCGTTGACTCTAACAGCCCTGCGATATCTCCATGAAACTTGCCTAGCCGACATTAAGTAATGTTTTTTTTTATTACAAGATGTGAAATTTTATGTTTTATGTTATTTTATGTTTTATGTTATTTTATGTTTTATGTTATTTTATTTTATGTTAAGGTCCCCTGTGTAACGTTTTCAGTTGTTTGTTAACAAAATCAACATTTCCCATTCATAAATGTGACCCCATTCATGTTTAATTACCACCACCACTAATTTGAAGCATACCTATTGGCTTAGAAATCCTCATTTACATCTACATAGCGCAGGGGCGACTCTCGATGTACGTGCGCCAATGCGAAATACAGCTCGGTCTTTGGTGTCTGCAGAATTTCCCTACATTCAGCAAAGGTAAGTTATGAACTCATTTTCTACAAGCCACATATCTTCCTAACATTCCGACATTGAATTGTATTTTCCAACTAAATAAATAAAGAGAAAAATAACTTTGTATGTGATCCGTCACTGTCTCATTTGATCTCTAGTCTCTAGACCCAGAGATAGTTGATAAACTAACATAGTTTTGCTAGAATTAGTAGAATACCACAAAGTTGCTGAACATGTGTTATTTTAGGTTAGTTTACAACAATATACATTCTATAATATAAGTTCAAAGTCCTTAGCTGCTACCTAGCTAGCGAACATCATTAACGTTAGCCATTCCCATTCACTTTCCGTTTACTGTGCTAACGGTTAACAGGAAAAATGAAACTATTGTCCGAAAGAGTGTTTCATTGGCTTCACACACAGGCACACAAGCAATGGCAATAAAATAGTACACAACATTATATTAATATTTTGTTATTTCTTATTCAGAGAAAAGTTTATGTTTTGACGTGCCTAGGAATCCGGAACTAGTGCCAGTTTTTGATATGCGACAGTTACCGTAGTTCTAAAAGAGGCCGCGCTTGAGAGGTTGGTTGCAATACAACACCTAACCACTAGATGGGAGAAATTCTTACACAGGGGGCCTTTAAAATATGTAAATTGGGCATTATCTCTAATAATGTACTAATTTCAGGGTTCCTACACGTTTTCCATTTCAAAATTCCATACTTTTTTAAAAGTTGAACTAGAACTCTTACATTGTTAAACGTCCCGCCACTCGTAGTCTGCCAGGTCTTGGATCAGAGTGAGTACGCGAGGGTTGACCTGCATGTGGGCTGTACTGGTCTTCTCCACTTTTGTACCCTTATCAGGGTTAATGGAGAAGAAACATCGAGGGGAAGAGGGTTAGAGGAAAGAGAGAAACAGATTTAACAGAGTAATATAATCATAAAATCATTCACATCATAAAAGAAAACAAAATATAAATATTTCCCTCAGACCAAAGTCAGGAGGAGTTAGTTATTCAATAAAGCAAAACTGTTGGGTATCCACTTTTAAAAAAAACAAACAGGAAGTACCTCTGAAGAAACTCCAGGGTGGATGCGAGCTTTGATGGGTAATGAATGTTATAGGAGTAATAACTTCCAAACATCGTGCATAATGACTGGATGAAGGTTGTCATTTACAATGACTTGGTCAATACTAAGCATCATTCTTCTGGCAGAAAAACTGGACTGTCCTACAAGAACACACAAAAACAATATTGTTAACATTTAACATGAAATTATGGGGTAAGGGACAGGGAGGGGTCTACAAAGAGAGATGGGATGGGTGTGTAAGAGAGAAGGAAAGAGAGGGTGAGCAAAGGAGTGAGAGAAAGGGAGAGGATGGAGAGTGAGAGGGAGGGAGATAGAGTGAGGAACGAGAAGGGACAAAGTATGTCTGAGAAAGGGAGAGAGTAAGAGGATAGGAGTGAGGGATACAGTGAGCACAACAGAGGGGAGGAAAGGAGGGAGAGAAAGTGTGTGTGGTGGTGGGGGGGTATGAGGGGGAACAAGTGAGAAGAGAGGGAAAAAGAGCAAGGGAAAGGGGGGAGAAAGTGTGCAGTGTGTCTGTGACAGAAGGGGGAGAGAGATATTTTGATTTTACAATGGTAACGTTAATTAACGTGAATGTTTAGCGGCTAACTGTTAAGCATTGAACGGAACGTTATCTCGAGTCAGCCATAAGAATAACGTTAAAACCGTTAACCTGATCAGCTGTGAATAAGCTACATGTTAAGGGACTGGCTTAATGGTTAGCTAACATAGTTATGACTGACGAAATACACAATTTATTTATGTGTAATATTGCTCCATTGGCAAAAAATAAATAAAAATGCTGCATTGGCGCCAATCGGGCGATGTCGGTTGGTTAAAAAAAAAAAAAAAAAGACCCTCCATTCCCTCCCAATTTCTGGCTAAACTGATGTGATAGGTCCGCTTTGATCTGAACATCTTAAAATGATAAAAATGATGCAGCTCTTTTTATAATGTAGTTTCAATGTTGCTTTAAAAAACAGTTAATGAATTAATGTGTGACGATTCAAACCTGTTGCGATGATAAATTAATTTATAGCACTTTCTACTTTTGACTATTGCCAAGACTATCTGTCTGGGCCTCTCCCTTCTCTCTCTTATGCAGGATATTGAAGTTCTCAGGTGGAAACATCTCATCGGCCTCAACCATAGCTGCTGTTGTGGTGGGAGAAACCCTCTAGAAGTGCAGGTATTTTTGCAGAGTCCAAATTTTATGTTTGTTTATTTGGTGGGGGATGAGGGTTTTTGGTTAACAGACGGATATTAACAAGAAGTGACGTCACCCAACATCACTTAGAGCACCTTTAACAAACCTTCACAGACTCACAGTAAATGCATGGATCGACTTAACCAGTTTAATTTTATATTTTTTACTATCTTGATGCAGGATACTGACATTGCTGTAAAGAGGGAGATTGCACTAAAAAGTCTTGAGGCAGTGGAGGACCTCATCAAGGATTTCCTGGTAAGGCAAGATTAATTTAGCGATGTGGAAATTCTAGCTAAGGCTGTCAGCTTAAAAATTAGCGAGCCTGATCTCATGAAAGTGCGTATCTATAGCACGAATGATATTTCTCGTATCATTTATACACCAAAATTAGTTTTTGCGTACATATGATACGCAGTTTTCGCGTGCATATGATATATGATTTCGCGCACGCCCTCCTCACCCCTAATCCTACCCAAGTGGTTTACAGTGCGTATCATTTGAACGCAAAAACTCATTTTGGCGTATAAATGATACGAGAAATATCATTCGTGCTATAGATACGCACTTTCATGAGATTGTGTTGAATTAGCCATCAGACTATGTCCAAATATATGTCTGAAAACAGTCTGTAAGCAAATTTCAAATAGAGATACAATACCTTTCCACTAAAATCAAGAGTCCCATGCGCTGGTAAGTTTATGCGACTGTTATATTTATATTTCAAAAACAAATTTAAGTTAGAAGTAAAAGTTAAAGTTAAAGTAAGCTAAAACAAAGTTAGAAGTAGATGTGTTTGCATTCAATTTGTTTTGAGTTATTTGTTATCTAAATAAAAAATAGCATCTGAATGTAGTCTAATAGTTTGGGCTCTGTTAACCTTTAATCTGGAGGTAAAAAAAAAAAAAAACCTGTATGATTCCTTATTCTTTCTCTTTTTTTTTCTTCCTAAATTCTTTTCCAGGTGTCAGAAAAGGAAGAGGCTGAACAAATTCTTCAGCAAGAAACCATGGCAATCTTGGATATCATTTGTAGCAGAGATAGTGAAATACTTGAAAAGGCTGTTGTTTTCCAAGGTCAATGTTTGCCAGCCCTTGAAGTTAAAATATGACACTTGAGCACTGAAATTGTGGATGTGGAAATAAGTTAATAAATCTTTATGCAATGTAAATTATTTGTCTTTTTTATTTATTAGATTTTGGATCAGATCAAATATTAAGCAATGTTTCTTGATGGGAAACATGTTTTATTAAATCCATATATTTTTGTTTGTTTAAAATTAATAATTTCTATTAACTTTTATTTTTAAAAATGATACATAATTGTTCAGTTAAATCTATATATATTTGATTGGAGAAAACAAATAATTTCTAATACATATTTCTTAAACGAGAAGTTTTGTTTTGATTAAATCTATATATTTTTGTTTAGATCAAAAATAGAATTTAAATTAATTGACTTTATTCAACATGAAAAATTTACTTTGTACCAAGTTTTATAAAATAGTTTTCATAGACATAGAAAATATTGGTTAGGGTAAGTTATTTATTTTTCATTGGTTCAAGTTATAAAATATAGATGTGAACCATTACCCTAATTTTTTTTAATTGGATGAATGAAAATATTTTTTCAGGGGTGTCAAACATACGGCCCGCGGGCCGGATGCGGCCCGCTAGATGGTTTAATAGATAATTTCTACAAAAATATATAGTTTTATAATCATAGTTTTACTGTAAAATTAACAGATATAATTGATTTACTTGTTTACAAAATATTACTGTTAAGTTAACAATGTTTCATTTAATTTACAACATAATATTGTTAAGTTAAAAACAATTAAAATGTCATTTTAACATTATGCTCTTGTCTTTTAAACTGTACTGTGCTGTAATTGAATATACAATTTTAGTCTGTACAATTTACAGAAATAGATAATTTCTACAAAAATATATGTTTTTATAATCATAGTTTTACTGTAAAATTAACAGATATATTTGATTTACTTGTTTACAAAATATTACTGTTAAGTTAACAATGTTTCATTTAATTTACAACATATTATTGTTAAGTTAACAATGTTCAATTGTATTCTCATTTACAGTATTTCCATGTAGCTATTTTACAGCATTTCAAAGTTAATTTTACGGACATTTTTTACAGTGTATGGTCTTTCCTTATAAATTTTGATACAGAATTTTATTTTATTTTATCACTGCGGGGTAGGTACGCGAAACTAATTTTCCGAAAACACTTTATCTGTAGAGCTAATCTATGCAGACCTAATCTATGCAGCCTGACATTGAATTATAGAAGTCTATAATGTATTATGTGAATGCTAGGTCAAAGAGATGTGTCTTTAATCTTGCTTTGAACTGACAGTGTGTGTCTGCTTCCTGGACAATGTTAGGAAGACTGTTCCAAAGTTTTGGTGCTAAATAGGAAAAGGATCTACCGCCAGCAGTTGATTTTGATATTCTAGATATTATCAACTGGCCGGAATTTTGAGATTGCAATAGACGTGAAGGACTATAATGCGTTAAGAGCTCGCTCAAGTACTGCGGAGCTAAACCATTTAGTGCTTTGTAAGTAATCAGCAATATTTTAAAATTTATACGATGTTTAATAGGGAGCCAATGCAGTGTTGACAGAACTGGGCTAATATGGTCATACTTCCTGGTTCTGGTAAGAACTTGAGCTGCTGCGTTTTGAACTAGCTGTAGTTTGTTTATTAAGCGTGCAGTGCAACCACCCAGTAGAGCATTACAATAATCTAGCTTTGAGGTCATGAACGCATTAACTAATTGTTCCGCATTTGTCAATGAGAGCATATGGTGTAATTTAGATATATTTTTAAGATGGAAAAATGCGGTTTTACAGATACTAGACACGTGACTTTCAAATGAAAGGTTGGTATCAAAGAGCACTCCCAGGTTCCTAACCGACGACGAAGACTTAACAGAGCAGCCATCAAGCCATTAGACAGTATTCTAGGTTATTAAGTGAGGAAGTTTTTTGTCCAATAATTAGAATCTGTTTTTTCAGAATTTAGAAGTAGGAAATTATGAGTCATCCAATTTTTTATATCAGCTATGCATTCCGTTTATTTTGTGAATTGGTAAGTTTCGTTAGGTTTTGAAGAAATATACAGCTGAGTATCGTCGGCATAACAGTGGAAGCTAATTCCATGTTTCCTAATGATATCTCCTAACTAAAACGTGGTGTGTTGGGGGTTCTCCAGGACCAGGGTGAGAAACGCTGCATTAAAGCACAATGGGTTATATAGCAGATGCTTTAAAACGAGCTACAAACTACTTGAATAGTCCCATAAAGCATTTTAGGTTTGTTCAAGGGCACAGTGAAAAAGAATGGCTCTACAATAATTCAATAGAGTAAGACCTTTGACCTACCAGGCCAGATTTTTTGCATACAATTGTAACATTTTGATTATAATAAAAATGATAACTGGTGAAGTTAAGAAACTAAGGACACATTCATTTTATAGAGGCATTAAACAGTGTCATGTGTCACTGATTTTGATTTTATGGCTATAATCTCAACCTGGCAGCCAAAATGCAAAATGCAGATCAATTAATACAGAATAACGGGTATTTCTAAGCCTCTGATATTTATTAATTTAGCAGAAGTGCAAAGTGACTTACAAATTAAGGAAAACAGAATTGATCAAACAGTAAAAAGGAGCCTTCATCTCATTTGTGCACATAATTTCAAACATTTTGTCAAAATACTATTCATTTAGTATTGTAAAACTAAATAAAAGGTCTAAAACTTTCAGTTAAAGGGAGTTACCCAAAAATGAAAATCCTGTTATCATTTGCTCATGTTGTCCCAAACATTAAACTAATTTCTTTTTTCTGCTGAACACAAAATATATTTAGAAGAATATGGCTAACCAAACACTTGATGGGCCCCATTTAAGTCAATGGGGTTGACTTCCAGTGGGGTTTTCCATAGTATATAAAAAAAATAAAATAAATACATTCTTTAAAATAATCATCCTTCATGTTCAGCAAAAAAAAAAGAAATTCAAACAGGTTTGTAACAACTTGAGGGTGAGTAAATTATATAATTTTCATTTAGGGTTAAACTATCCCTTTAAAAATTACTTGGATCACCAACAAATCCACAAATAGTGTGCATCTATATCATGTCATTGCAAAATCTGAAGTCCAGTTTAAAAAATAAAATCCAATGTAAAACACAGACACTGTACCAAAAGTAAAGTAACACCATGTTGCATACTTGCACCACAAATTTTAATTTCTATAATAATACAGAGAATGAAACCTTTTAATAAACAATTCAAGCATTTTCCAGGGTCTTTGTAGTTTTGAAATCTGGTCAAATGCACATGTATTGCAATCATGTTATTCATGTGTTCTAAATACAATGTCAGTGCTGTTTGAAAAACACCCTCCCATAACTTAAGACATTTACATACTGGACAATGTTACAAAAATATCAGAACACACAGGCAGACTTTAACCAAAAGCAACATAACCAAACACAAACGCTTCATTTTTTTTTTTTTTTAAGACAAGGATATATCTTTCTTTCATTGTAATGATCTGAACAGGAAGACTTTTCAAAACAGGAAGTTTTTGGCTTCAATTTATACCGATTTGCTAAAATGGACAATAATTAACAATCATAAAAATATTTTCAACATTACAGTCAGGGAATGTTTATTTTTATCGTGTTGTTGTTATAAAACCATGGGAGCAAATAATGCTTGGAAGATAATGGTACAGTAGTGTGCATTTTATGAACTGGTGTTTTTCTTGTCATTATATATGGCAGCTATGTTTTAATACTGTAAATAACACTTTTCCTAATATGCAATTAGAGGAGAACACACAAAATGTTGTCAATAACTGCTCTCCATTAGTTGCATCTCATTCTTGAATTAGTCCATGCGATGGAGTCAGAAGAACAGGAAAAACACAAAATCTGGTCAACGACTGCCCTCCAAAATGTGCATCTGAGCATGGAGTTGATTTGTTTTTGATGGAGAGCCAGCTGAATAGGAAAACATGCTTCAAGCACGAGCCTCTTTAAAAACAGAAAAAATAAAAATATACATATTATTAAATATCCACCAATTATATATATATATATATATATATAAAAAACACATTAGAACATTTTCTGAAGCAATTTCTGACATGCACATGTGACATACACTCCATATTTGACTAGAAATAATTATCCATATCTTATGTACAGGGTTTGAAATGACCTTTTTGGCTACTAAATTGAGTTATTGCACATTCAGAACTTCTATCCAAAACAAAAATATCAGAAATCACAGATTTAAATATTTTTATTATAAAATCTGATTATGAATTACTGAATCACATTCAGTTTTATGACAGTCAATGACTGTTTTTGCATACAAATGAAAGAGTGAATTCAACCCGTTGAAAAATTCTGCAACTTCTATTATAAAACATTTATTTAGTTTTAAACTCCAAATATAGCAAATTTCAAAGTGAATATTTAATGGCAAACATGTTAAAAATTAGCCACAGTGTGCAAATTCATAAAGTGATCAAACGTTTCCTCACAAAAGTAAGCTTACTGAATTCAGTGTATTGAAGCCTCTCCATTATTGACATCCATTTAAAGAAACACCTCACTCCCAAGGTGTCTGATAATGAGTGGGGTGGGGGGTGGGGGGGGAAGCGAAGCGCCGCTTAGCACCACGTTTAAAATTCCAACACATTGTTTTCTATGAATGCACGCACACCGGCAGTGCTACACGTGTCCGCGTGCAGCGCTACGACTTGGGAGTCTGTTCAAAATCCTGCCACGACACAGAGCACCACTAATATTTTTTCATTCAATTACATTATATATTTGTCCCAAACCACCATTAATGTACATAGTCTACTGACTTCACTCTGTACTGCAAGACACATTTAGTTTTACATTCATACAGCTTGAATAAAGTCTAAACATACAATAGGGGGAAAAAGTATAGCCTAATAAACGTAGGCCTTTATAATCTTTCATTTTGCCCTTTTTTATTATACTAACAGTGCGAAAGCATATATAACTTTTGCCTGTCGTGGTAACATTCACTGTCGTGTGCTGCCACCTACTGGAGGTACCAGGTCATAAGACACTTCAGTTGACCTCAATAGAGTACCTCAGGGATGGGCAAAGTCGGTCCTGGAGTGTCGCTGTCCTGCAGAGTTTAGCTCCAACCCTGATATATAAAAAAAAAAAAAAAAAAAAAAAACTCACCTGCCTGTAGCCTTAGTAATCCTAAATACATTGATTAGCTTGTTCAGGCGTGTTTGATTAAGGTTGGAGCTGAACTCTGCAGGACAGAGGTACTCCAGGACTGACATTGCCCATCCCTAGAGTAGCATAACGATAAAAAAAAAAGGACAATGAAAAACTCAAAGAAGTTAGGAAATACCCTGAATTATATGCCACGAACCACAGATTCTTTAAAGACAAAATATGGAAATCAGCTGCGCGGAGGAAGATTGCTGTTGTTACCGGATTTTTAGGTGAGATTACCAATTAATTCAGTAATTCAGTATAATGTTCAGTGACTGAGGTTAGCAACGATTGTATTTAATTGCAACTAGCCTACAATCATAACAATCATAACCCTAACATAACATACAGTACAGACATTACCTTAATTCTGTCGACAACTCTCGGAGAGACTGGCATGGTAATGGTAATGGATATGACAATGTTAATGTATTTGGTCTTGGCAGAATAGATCTGCTATGCCAAGACATATTAATTTTTGTATTTCTTTTAAGAGCCATGAGACTGCATGTTTTTAATATCCATGTGTGCCTGGGCTACCTTGCCGAATGTCTTCACAGTAGTGGCCTATGACTATGTGTGCTTGGGCTACCATGCCGAATGGCTTAACTCTAGAAACGCGCCCTTGTATGTTCTCATTAACAATAGATATACATTGCAAGCTGATAGAGATAAAAACCAGAGCTGGACAGTTACAAAGTACATTTACTTGAGTACTGTACTTAAGTACACTTTTTGAGTATCTGTACTTAACTTGAGTATAATTCTTTCTGGAAACTTTTTACTTTAACTTCACTACATTTGAAAGACAAATATCATACTTTTTACTCCACTACAATTCTGTCAAGATCCTTGAGTAGAAAGTAGTAATGCCAGTCAGGGGATGATTTTGGGGTTGCATTTTGGTCGGAAATGAAAGTCGGTTTGACGTCAGAACCCGACTGATGTTGGTTTCTGACATCAACCCAATTTTCATTTTTTAACCACAATACGTCTGTCCAACGTTGGAGAAAAATGTCAATCTGGCGTTGGATTCTGACATCGACCTCATTTTCATTTTCAGCTCTGGGTTTGGTCTTCTAAATGTGAATTTTGTTTTGGAGCACACTAGCTTATAGATAACAGTAAGGCGAACATAATACTAAAGGCCAAAAAACTTTAAATAGGGCAATATTTGAGGGAACAGCCATTTGGGTGTCCGAAACTATTGTGGACATTATTGAGTGAACATATTTAATCTCACATTCAATCCCACTACTGGAACTGTGCTCTATAAATAAATTTGATATTGATATGAGGGTAGGCAGGCATAGATTAAGAGGCATAAGGTACTGTAAGTATTACATACAACAATGCAACAATAATAAAACAATGCATTGACATTTACTTTTTACTTTTGGTACTTAAGTACTTTTAAAAACAAGTTCTTCTGTACTTTTACTTAAGTAAAAATCAGCCTTTGTAACTTTTACTTGTAACGGAGTAATATTTGACCAGTAGTATCTGTACTTTCACTCAAGTAAGGAAGTTGTGTACTTTGTCCACCTCTGATAAAAACCCAACAACCACCTGAGCAAGTATCATAATTAAATCATTTGATGTATCACTGACATAATCTAATTGATAAGTGAAAAGCTGTTGAGATGATATAGAAAGACAGCGTGCTCTGATGCTGCATCAAATCAACTACACACGTCAGCATAGCTAATGAAAACATTGACTCAACAGCTCTTTGGCCACTGATGCAACAGCAACCAATAAGCTGTGCTATGTAGATGACGATGCAAAGCTACCAAATGAGTTAAGGACCTATCAGACTGCGCAATCAAGAGTTTCATACAAGAACTGGGTGTTATCATAATGTCCTTAAACATAACAATATTGTTGACCACAAACGGACAATAGAATGTGCACGTCCACTTTGCGATACCTCGTCCTACATGCAACGCTACGCTGCGCTTCTCCTCCGGTGAGCGACCGCCTTAATGGTGTAGATACATTAGCGATATTTCAGCATACATTTGTGGGCAAGAAAAGGTCCACTGTCAATAGTGTCATGAACTCGCACAGAAAATAAAATAGGTGAAGCAAATTTGCAACATGATTCTAAATTGAAAATAAGCTAAATCTATGTGGGAAACCTTTTTGCCCTCATGCAAAAAAAACAACAACAAAAAAAAAGAAAAAAAGATTCCTTTTGAAATTAATGGATTTTGCTCACAAGATTTCACAGAGCAACGGTAAATGTGACCCCACCGTAATGAGTTCAAAGCATTGCACACCATGGTTGATTTTTACCCACATTTGGCGAGTTAGTTGGAGTTCATTTAAAAAAAAAATTTGATGTGGAAGAATGAAGTGTAGCACAATACAAACCTTTCTCCTCAGCGCTGACATAGCCCTCCTGTGCTTGGTTAAGTCGGTTTTGCTCAACTGCAATGCTGTTAGAGTCTGGACCGCTGCTATGTGAAGGCCCTACTTCCTCAGAGTGGTATGCCTTGTCCAGATGTTGCTGTGCCATTTTCAGGTGTCTCCGTAGACGGTCTAGATCACGACTAGTGTTGTCATCACCCAGTGACTCCCGTCCTGAGTCTCCCAGGAACTCAGCCTTAAGCTTGCCAGAAGAATCCTTTTTCAGGGCAGCCTGATATCCCGGTGGGGCATTGGTAAGGCGATGACAGATGGTGGATGTTGATGGCCTATGTACGGGGAACCTCCGAGTCGATCGACTGCGGAGACCATCCCTTATGCCACCAATTCCCAGATGAAGGATTTCCAGCACAGTCAGCACAAGGCAGAGTATACTGACAACATACATGATGATCAGGAAGATTGTCTTTTCAGTGGGACGTGAGACAAAGCAGTCCACCGTGTGTGGGCAAGGGCTCCGAGTGCAAATGTATGATGGTGCCACTTCAAAACCATACAGAACATACTGGCCAAAAAGGAAGGCGATCTCAAAGGCAACACGAGAGACTAATTGTAACACATATACTTTCATAAGACCGTCTCTCTTGATGCGACGACGACCATCATGCTTCGTAGCTGGAATGTCGGATTCAGCAGCAGACTTGGCTGTAGATACCGCTTTACTATCCTTCTCAGATGGCTCAATCTCCTCCAAGATCATGGGAACTTCCTCACCCATCTGGTCAGCCTCTTCATAGTCATGGCTCACTCCACGATGAACCATAGACAGCAGTTTGCGTTTATGTGGTCGGTATTCGTCATCAGCCATTCGAGCAATTTTGTGCATGGCAAAGCCGAGGTACATAATGGATGGTGTGGTGATCATGATAATTTGAAAAACCCAGAATCGAACGTGTGATAGAGGCGCAAAAGCATCATAGCATACATTATCACAACCGGGCTGTAAAGTGTTGCACACAAACTTGCTCTGTTCATCATGATAGATGGTCTCACCGCCCACCACTGTCAGGACAATTCGAAAGATGATGAGGAGAGTGAGCCAGATCTTTCCCACAAAAGTGGAATGGTTGGAGATCTCATCAAGCAAGCGCGTCAAGAAGCTCCAACTCATGTTGCCACCAACACAGCAGACCTGTCAGATCTGCAGAAGATAGGAGGAGGTAGTAGAATCATAGAGGCATTTAAATTGGGACAACCATTACAGTAAATGGCCTCAGTTGTGGCTAACAGAAGTATCAGAAACAATGTTTTGCAGATGACATGAAATAAAAGTCCAGCACAATATGGTGAACATGTTTGAGTAAAAAAAACCCTTTGAGATTTAATGCAATAACCAATGCATGTTATTAATTGCATTTGTTTAACACTGTAACACATTAGGCTACATTATTGGACATAATGAAGTGCTTCATTATGTTATACTTGTTGATGAAATACAAGTCACAGCACCAGCAGGTGTCAGTGTTCAATACATATGCATGCACACACATGTTTGTATGACTATCTTTGAGAGGACATTAATTTATATAATGCAATCCCTAACCCCTAACCTTAACTTATTCTTAATAAAATGAAAGGCCAAAAGGTCATCAATTTACTCTGTCCTCACTAGGATGGTCTAAAAGACAAACTGATACAAGTTCACACACACACTCACACTCACACACTCTTAATGGGTTCATGTTCAGCCTAAGGGAAATACAGCAGTCATCATTTGAAGTGGATCAAAACCTTTCATCCAAGTTATACCTGAATTTTGAACAAAACCCGTTCTTGCCTTAGGACAACTTTGATTAACTTTTTTGATCCACTTTAAATGTTGACTACTGTATAAGTGCCCAAAAAAAAAAAAAAAAGTTTAAAACACATCAAGTTCTTATAAAAGCACTATTTGTATTCAGAAAAGTTTTGAAAATGTAATGACTCTGAAAATGTCAGGTGGTGTAACCACGTAAAATGTTTGCATTTCCCAAGCATTTTGGAGTTATAGATAAAGATTATTATGAATATAGAACTTTGCCTGAGTGAAACAAGAGCACGCTTGCAAAAAAAAATCTACCTCTGTCCGGTGTCAAGTTTATACATATTCAGTGCATATATATTAATACGAACGTCATTTCTAAAAAAAAAACACATTTGTGCATATTTTTTTTCTTTCCATAAAAAGGATTACAAATACACTAGCCAGAAAATTTGATTGTGAATAAATATTTTAATGACAGCCCTAAAAAAAGTTATAAATCAAGGCTAACTCATAAAAAGCTATTAATGGCTAAAAGTGTTTTTGATCTATGTCACATACAGTACAAACAGGAGAAGATAAGATGTCATAATAAAAGACATTTCTTAAAAAATATACAGGTAAAAATATTAGATTCTATTTAACTAAATTTAACTGCCAACAGACGGCATAACAGGAACAGACTGAATAACTTGTTGTGAACCTAAGTTTTCTCACCAGATTGTAATAACACGCAGCTTGATGTACATAAACATTACATGCGTTTCACTGCATTACAAGTGAGCCTCAGGTTAAGATTTTACATATGATATTAATTGAATATGAAATATTGCCAAAGAAATGAAATGAAAATGACATATAATAATAATAATAATAATAATAATAATATGACAGTATTTCAAACATGGGAAAATCATTAAATTCATGTTAGTCATGTCCTGTAAATGTAAATGGGCTGAATAGCTTCTCTTGCCTGCCAACATCAGCGACCTCACCCTATTGGAGCTTCAAAGCAAAGGACAAGTCATGGCAGGTCACTATCTGACATAAAGAACCAAGACTGAGGTTCTGTGGTCAAGAGATAGCTAGAATAATGTGTTGTGAAAGTTATGTACTCAGACAATTCCAATTTTAAACCCACTATTTAACCAGTGAAGTCACTGAGTGTCGCTGATATAAAGGTGTGTTTCCATGATCAATGATGAATTAGTTTTTCTGTAGACTTGTGGCACAGATAGGCCATTAAAAAAACAGCAGCTACATTGCTGCAGTACTCTCATAACCGACTATCGCTCATGGCAGACTTTTCGGAAAAGACTATCATAACACCCCCCAAAATATGAAGACTTTAATCTCAGCTGAGGTATGATCATTGATAGATGTCTGGCTATTCTAACTTGAAGTAAAATGTGTGAATTAATAATAGAGTAGCCTACTGACACTCTAACACATGTGAAAGGGTATTGGAAAACACTTCCAAAATGTATAAAGTGACAAGTAATAGCCTATTGCACATGGTGACTTAATTTCTAAAGGAGGCTAAAATTATAACATTACGTATAAGCAATATTCAGATATACAGACCAGATATTTAAAAAACGCAAAAAATATATAGCTAATTGATAAAAACAATGAAAAACTAAGTTACTAGTAAATACTGTAACTACAGATTATTGCATAATAATAATAATAATAATAATAATAATAATAATACACATTTTATCGTTTGTTGGAGTTTACCTAGCCATGCATTCAGAACATTGTTCATGTCTAAACTACAAGAATGTTATAATTAATATAATAAACACCTAGTCATTAAATTCGCTGTTTCATGTGCCAATGGTTATAATAATAATAATAATAATATTTAAAAAATCCACAATCGGAATTTACCGCGTATAATCAACCTGACATGGTCAAACTTTCTTTTAAGTTTTAAACGCGGCAACTTTGTATCAATGAAATGAATTCTAAACGCTCAAGTCACATGCTGCCCCCGTAAATGCGCAGCTTCATTAAACTTTAAACAAGGTAAGAAACAACAAAAACATTAACATACCTTCGTCTATCAAGTGATTAGTAGGCTATCCTGTCCTCAGCTGTTGGACAATGCTTGTGCGTTTGACCAAAACCCGACAAAGCGTGTCACTCACTTGTCTCTCAATTAACTTCCACCCACTTTTTTTTCACTTTAACCCAAACACTGTTTGGAACCCACATCACGTGAACATCCATCCAAAGCAGTTTTCACCTCCTCTGACTACACCCACACTTAATTAGGCCTTTAAATCTGAAACCTAAACTTATTTGTTTCCAGACAAAACCCCCTCCAGTCTCCACTGTAAAATAATAATTATAATAAACATACAATTCGTAAGGATTTGGGCAAAATGTAGTATTTAAAATTTAAAAATTCACTTTTTGAGGAAAATTAACTGAATTGGCCACATGGAAGTTGAATTGAAATGAGAGGAAGGGGAATTTATTAAAGTGTTGTCACTATAAAATAAAGTTATTAAAAATAATTAAATGTATGAAATACATAATAAATTATGTAGCATCATTTCTGTCTGATGTAGCTATTTGCCTTTGTCTCTCTGACTATAACTTGAACAGTTTGTCTTGATGAACATTCTTTTTCTAGTTAAAATTATACGTTTAATTCTACTTCCTTTAATTCAAATTCACAATGCAATTCTGTATCTTGTTTGCTACCTCAATTCAAATTTCAGAATTTCACTGGAATTTAAAAGACATTCTCATTTAGGGCACACAACCTTGTCATATATCAGCATCCAGTAAAAGCAATACCAAAATATAATAGCCAGATGTAACTTACATAGGCTATAATATTCACGATTTTTGTCCCTTTCATTTCACCTAAATACATTATTTCAAAAGACGCAGGTAGAGACATTCCTTTTCCTGCAAATGTAGTACATCACAAACAATTGCTTAACATTAAACACATGGGCTTGACATGTCTATGCAAGATTTACACTAAATGTTTGCATGTTCTTATATGAACCAGAGAACAAACTCAATTATTTCTGTGCAGCCGTTTCTACATAAAATTTGTCTGCTGAAAAAAAAACAAAAAAAAAACTTTTGTCATAAAGGACTAAAGAAAGATGGTGGGTAAGGGAGTGCAATAATTACTGTACAACTAATGTATGCGTCATAACATAAAATACTTACCTATATAATAAAATATGTACAATACTTAACCTAGGAACGTGAAGTTGGCAAAAAAAAAAAAAGACCAACTAATGTGCAACAATCAATTTTCATTTCTTTATTTCTCTGCCATTGATAGGACATAATGATAAGATGTATAAGATTTGAATATTTTATTATGTTTACAAAAATAAAAGTTATCATGTTTCCTTATTGGAGACCAGTACAAAGATAAATAAATACACATTAAATACATTTTAAATTGACTGACAGTATGCTTTCAACTTAGTTAACAACAATGTGCCATTTCACTATTATTATAGACCAATTATAAAGAAATAAGAACATCTGAATGACACAAAAGTACAAAACTGCATGTGGTTATATTAAATATTTTCTTCAGGCTCTTCACAGCCATTTGAGGTTTCCTTTCCCGTGACCATTACGTTTTAAAGTGTAGTCACTAGCTCTCTTTTTACATACTCTATAGAAGTGCTGGAATATAATATTTTGTAACTTGGCGAAAAAAAACAACAACAATTGTTAAACTTTACATTTATGAGATACATGTATGCCGGTTTCCTTATAAAACAAATCAACACAAAAAATACTGCAAGTGCTAGTTCACAGAAAATGAATGTGTACACATTTACAGTTGAGAAACTTCTTCAACAGAAAGTTTCTAAGAGTAAGATGGTATTTAGTTCAGCAACATGTCTTAACAACTACCATTGAATTAACACCACGAACACTCAAGTAAAGCTGTTATTATCCTGTGACCTGCATAACCCAATTATGAACCTTTCTGAGAGCACAATGAAAGGCTTTTCACCCTGAGAAACAAACACCCCTTCAATTCCATATTCAAACATCTACAAAATTCAAAACAAATCAACTTAATGCATGCATAGTTATGTATTATAGTATGTTGGTGTTTTGTTGTACAAAGTCAAAAAGACACTCAGAACTGCAGCATTGTTACTGCACAATTTGCACAAAGACATTAGAACAACCAAAAGAAGTTAAAAAGGGAATTTGTGGGGGTAATTTGGAGACAAAAAGACAAACAGTCAACATTTACACAAAGACAGTAATACAGATTAAAAGCAGGTAGATTGAGGCAGGAATCTTCATTTTGTAAGGTATGTGCTTTTCTTTAACACTGTGGCTAGAGGTTACTGCTTGATAGTAGCCAGTTTGACGCCAAACATTTTTTCCCACTGCTTTGTGATCCAGTCCACCAGGTCTTGTACCAGCTCTTCATCTTCAGCATGTAAAGACCATGTCTTTTCTTTCTTGGCCATCTGTGAAAAAATAAATAAAACAAGCAACAAAAACCTCCATTTATTCTATCCATATAGTAGCCATATTGTTTAATGGTTTCATACTTTAGAGAATTGCTCTTAAGTTCTCTGTGGTTTAAGTGAGAACATGTAAAGATGCACACACACACCTCATCATAAAGTTTTAGGTCCACCTGGCATGGATTGGATGAGAACAGATGAACGGAACTAAGGCAACTGATTGGCTGAGTTTCCTGAACAGTCACCTTCCCACTGCTCATTTGGCCCTCAGGTTGACTCTTGCTCCATTGGTGGTCTTCATCAAGGAGAAAAAGCATTTCTTTGGTGGCAAGTACACTCACAGAGTCCAAAGAGCCATCTAAGAAAACAGAAAGACCAACCTTGTAAAATACTTTTGTCCCAACAAGAAACCCTTTCCCCCCCTTTTTGAGACACCAACAGTTATTTAAAGCTGGAGTATGGAAGATTTGGCCCACTAGTGGTTGAGACATAACAATGTAGTGTTGTCTTAAAAATGTATTCATGGAAGAACACTGTTTTGGTTATTATGTGAGCTGGGCTTCGCCTTAGATTTTCAGTGTGGATGAATATAATGATTTGAGGTGTACTGGTGTATCTTGGTTACAGGCGATGATTTTATCAGAGCGAATGTCATTAATGACGTAAAAATTCATGGCCTCCAAAGAGAAAAGACAACTTAAAATGAGTAGGTACCTGCCTTTGTTGTTTTAAATCATTGAAAATAACTGATGTAAAATGAATAACATTACAAAAGTTAGGCAACAATGAATGAATGAATGAATGAGTGAATGAGGCATTTATATAGCGCTTTTCATATGTACTACTGTACACCCAAAGCACTTTACAATCATGTCGAGGTCTTTCCTCAACCACCACCAGTGGACAATGACATTCAGCAAAAAGATTGTTGGATATCTTACCTTTCGTGCCAGAAAAAAAAGCAAACTCTGGATCGCTTTTAAATCTTGTATAGTCTCTTAGTTGTTGCTAGGGATGAAACGATTAGTTGATATTATCGACAAAAATAAAATTAAAAAAAATCGTTGAATCTCTTAGACTTATTGTAAAGGCCTGCAATAACGCAGTTTGACCAGTGTGGCAGAGCAATACTGTAATGCAGTTAACAGCTTAAAAATGCTGACTTCAGAGGATGCATTCCAAGGTAGGAAGGCAACAAGGCATATCTGAATCCAATGTTAGCTTCACTTCTTGTCTCCTGAGATACCTTCATCTAGATACATTTTTGAAGCCAGCGTTGCTGCCTTTGATATCAGACAATCCTGTGCATTCCATTCTGTGTCAGTTAAACTAAAAAATAAAGATGGCGTCAGAGTTGGTTTTAGTTGTCAGTTTCTGTGTAAATCTGAATTATTTTTCCAATTGTTTTCAATTGCGTATTTTTCCAATTGTTTTCAATGGGAGCCGAGAGTTGAAGAATGTTCAACTTTGGGTAAAACGCAGCGCTCATCACTGTCACTTTTTACCCAACCGTTCAATCACAGTGGAGGAGGGGCGGTACTAATAGCACACCGACCAACCACCACATTCTGCTTGTACAACGTCAACAGATGACAACAACAAAGCATAATAACAGAACAAAATATGTGTTAAATGAGATACTAGTAACACTTTTGCAGATATTCCGTATCATAATAAGCAAAGTGTCTCAACTGAAAAAAACGCAACGCTGCCAAAACGCTCTCAAGCGCCCACAGCAATGCGTTTTCAGCAGAGCACCTAGCGTTTTCAGCTGGCTAAAAACACTTTGGTGGACACACGGCCTTAATAAAGAAATCTTTGCATGAGCTCTGCAATTTGGCACTCTAGTCAAGTCATTTCACATTTATTTATACAGCACTTTATATAACAAGCTTTAAAGCAAGCAGCTGTACACGCTTAAACATGAAAAAAAGTCAGTCTCTTTCAGTCAGAATTACAACTTCAGTTTCTACTATAAAGCAGGTCTCAGGTGTTTTCAGGTTTTACGTGCGTACATCTGACCTCGACTGACCTGAACTCCAAACGGACTTTCTTTTGGCCTAATTTTGTTTGAAATTATGTTCGAGATTTTGTTTGTATAGTATATCATCAGGGCCTTAACAGGTGGCACTGTAATAGCTGGACCTTCTTCTCTTTTTTCACGGATGTAACATTACCAAGCAATGACGAATGACGTGAAACTGACATTTCCTGATAGCTCAAATAATAAATCATTATTATAACAAAGCTCACCATTGTGAATCAGGGCAATGCAAGAGTTGTGTTCCAAATGACGCACTATACACTATACACTTTTCCTCTGCACCATGTACTCAACCATATAGTGTATGAATTTTATAAGGTTATTTTGTCATTCAACATTGGATTCTAATAGCCCCAGCCCATCCGCTATGTAATTAAAGCTGTAACATTTGAGTGCATGCGTTGTCCAATATGACATTTTTTGTGTGAACACACTACTCAAACTATACTACTAAATGACATAGTACCAATTTGTGTACTTGTGCACAATTCTAAGGATTTTTTTTGTACTTGCTCAGTTCCATGAATTTTTGATTTTTAAAGAACTGTAACTGTCATATGTGAATCACATTTGAAATGGAACTGAAGGGGCATGAGCAACAAACAGACAATAAATTCCCTGAAGGTGAACATAACACCCATCTCAAGCTTTATTAAGTCTAATAATCTCTAATTTTATATTAATGTATTAGATATAAATCATTCTTTGAGTCTACAACTCAAACAACATTGCAACGTGCAAATGAACGGCCAGAACGCATTAAAAGTTTTCTGTTTTCAGTTAAAACGGTGTCATGTAAGTGGCCCCTAAGTTAATAAATAATGATCTTTGCAACGGAAGTGAATCAATCAAAAAAAATAATAATAATAATTGTACTTGCTCAGTTCCATGAATTTTTTAACAAAAAAATCTTCCATATTGCAACTTTAAATATAGATATACTGTAATGGCAATCTTCAAGAAACAGTGAGAAATCATTTTTAAGATAAATACATGCATATCAGATGCATTTCACAAACAACAGTACAGGCACAAAAGACAGCACAATTCCATTCACTGACCACCTACACAGATAAAATAAGAATATCTTGCAGGGAAGGAAACAAAAAGTCTGTTTATGATATCAGCTGTACGTTTATTCATTCAAATGTTCCGTGTATGTTAGTGTTAATGAGCATTTTGGCATGTGCACACAACTTAAATCACAAATGACTATGTGAAACAATCTGTGTGTTGGAGAAAAAGAGGGCATGAGTGATGTTACTTTATGTTCCTGTCTTTTTAAAATCACTGTCAGATTGTTGGGTGGGTTTGGTCACAACAGCTGAATGCTTATCACACCACAAGTCAAGCCTGCTGCGAGCCCTTCCGATAGGGGGGTTCTGGAGGAGAGTCAGGCTGCCAGCAGGGGGCTGGGGCTCTTGAAAGCTGAACCAGCCGCTCACAGTTGGATCACTCTCTCAAGAAGAATGAGATAAATCTGTTTTCTGTGACTCTCCCTTTTTCCATCAAGACCTCAGAGTTTAGTTCCAAGGATAACAGCAGGACCCTAACAAAAGCAAGTGCTGATACAAATACCTTTGTGTCCTAGTGTTAACCTGGGCAGCACTATTTCCCACAGTGATCTGATGAAAGTGTGTACTATGAATCATTAAAGAACTGTAACTGTCATGTGTGAATCACATTTTAAATGGAACTGAAGGGGCACGTGCAACAAACAGACTATAAATTTCCTGAAGGTGAACATCACACCCATCTCAAGCTTTATTTAGTCTAATCATCTCTAATTCTGTATTAATGTATTAGATATAAATCATTCTTTGAGTCTACAACTCAAACAACGTTGTCGTGCAAATGAACGGCCAGAACGCATTAAAAGTTTTCTGTTTTCATTTAAAATGGTGTCGTGTAAGCGACAAAGGTAAGTTAATAAATATAAATAGTAAGTTTATATTTATATTAATAAATAGTAAGTTAATAAATAATGATCTTTACAACTGAAGTGAATCAATCAAAAACTAACTTTAGCTGGACAATAACTTTATTCTAGAGCTGCAGTAAAGCCAAAACAATCTCTGTTACTTTAATTTCCTATTATCACTGTAAAGCTACTTTGAAACAATCTTTATTGTTAAAAGCGCTATATAAATGAAGGTGACTTGACTTGACTTGACAACAACATGTTCAGCTACCCTGACCATTTGTAGCTCTTTCCTGTTACGGGCAAGTTATCACATGCCGTAGTCACCATATAATTCCTTATCTCATTCGTCATACTTTTCTTGTTGCTGGCTCTAGCAACACAAACATTTTTGGGTGAAGCAGGTAAAAGCTTGCATTTCTCCATCTTGGAGAACATAAACACTCACCTTGCTGAAGAAATGCCAAGAGGTACCGGAAAGGAGGATGGCTGTCTTCTTTATCACATGGCAGGGCGTCCTCACAGACTAGATGCCTAAAGGACAGACAGATCAGGATTTAAAATCTGTTAACAAATGATTAATGGGATAATATGCATACCTTGTGGCAATTAACAATAACAAATAAATAATAATAATTCAACCGTGTGCAATTGAGAGGGTCTTCTTGATTGCCATTGTGCATAAATGCTGGGCTTTGGGTAGGATAGGCAGACACAAAAAATTAAACGCCTGAGGCAGAGATAAAAAGAGAAGGAGTTGGAGAGCAAAAAATGCCTGCCTGTTTGCACTGCATACCAGAGGTGGTGCTGTGGGTTGAGCCGGGTGGTAGAGATTCCCTTCAGCTTGCTGTCGGACTTTGGGGCCAATTCCCTTGCAATTTCTGCATGAAAAAAAGTGCTGTAGTTAGGAAGAATATCTGCAAAATTTCTTCACACACTCTAAACTCAAAATGAAAGAGTCAGTGTTTAAAATAGCTTTTATCACATTATGTTCACATAATTGCTTAATTAAATTTAATTAAATAATTTTGCATAATTAAATACTTTATCTTATAATAGGTTGAACGCACTTTGAAATCAAAAGTGAGGCACATGTGAAAAAAAAAATAGTGTCAGTAAACCAACTTCATGGTAAAATAAAGCTGCAAGCAGAAATTATAGGAGCACCAACATTTTGATAAAAAAAAAAAAGAAAAAAAAAAGACTGAAAATATAATTTGTTGATTTGTTTGATGATTTCAGTCAAAGTCGTTTAAAGGCCTTAAAAAGAATGAATTACTTACCAACTGCTTATGCTGTAACCTTTGACCAACAATACAAAGAGTGCTGATACAAAATTGATATTGTAAGGACATGAGATATATATATATATATATATATATATATATATATATATATATATATATATATATACATACATACATACATACATACATACATACATACCATACAGTACAGGTCAAACTATTTTTAAGTTTTTGAAAGAAGTTTCTTCTGCTCATCAAGCCTGCATTTATCTGATCAAAAATACAGAAAAAAAAGTAATATTGTGATATATTATTACAATTTAAAATAATTGGTTTTCAATTTATTATACTTTAAATTATCATTTATTTCTGTGATGCAAAGCTGAATTTTCAAGATCATTACTCCAGTCTATCACATGATCCTTTAGAAATCATTCTAATATGATGATTCATTATCAAAGTTGGAAACAGTTCTGCTGCTTAATATTTTTTAATAACCTGTGATACTTTTTTAGGATACTTTGATGAATAAAAAGTAAAAAATTAAAATAAAATTAAAATAAAAAAAAAAGCAAATTTTTTAAAAATAGAAATATGTTGTAACAATATACACTACTGGTCAGTAATTTGGGGTCAGTAATTTTTTTCTTTCTTTTTTTGAAATAAATCAATAGTTTTATTCAGCAAGGATGTGTTAAATTGATAAAAAGTGATAGTAAAGAAGATTTATATTATTAGAAAACATTTTTTTATTTTGAATAAATGCAGTTCTTTTTAACCTTTTATTCATCAAATATATTAGGCAGCAGAACTGTTTCCAACACTCATAATAAATCAGAATATTATAATGATTTCTAAAGGATCATGTGATAGACTGGATGTCACATGTGACACTGAAGACTGGAGTAATGATGCTGAAAATTCAGCTTTGCATCACAGGAATAAATTATTTTTTAAAGTATATTCAAATAGAAAACTATTATTTTAAGTTGTAATAATATTTCACAATATTACTGTTTTTTTTCTGTATTTTTGATCAAATAAACGCAGTCTTGATAAGCATTAGAGACTTCTTTCAAAAATATAAAAAAATCGTAATGTTTCCAAACTTTTGACCTGTATATATATATATATATATATATATATATATATATATATACATACAGTGCAATGCATAAGTTAATACACCCATGCTAAAGTTGACTAAAAAGAGGAATAAAAAATCATATTTTGGAAATTGAACTTAATGCCTTAATTTAAAAAATTAGGAAAAATCCAACCTTTTAGGACACCAATTTTCTTTGTGAATGAATAATGTATCGTAAATAAATAAATGTTCTTCCTTAAAATACATGGTGCATAAGTGTGTACACCCCTATGTTAAATTCCCATAGAGGCAGGCAGATTTTTATTTTTAAGTATTTTTTTTATTATTAATTTTTAGGATACTATGCATCCTGATAAAGTTCCCTTGGCCTTTGGAATTAAAATAGCCCCACATCATCACATAGCATTCACCATACCTAGAGATTGGCATGGGGTACTTTCCATAAGATCATCTCTCAATGCAAATCAAACTAGCTTTTAGGCTAACTGAAATAAAACCATGCCAATCTCTAGGTATGGTGAATGCTATGTGATGATGTGGGGCTATTTTAATTCCAAAGGCCAAGGGAACTTTATCAGGATGCATAGTATCCTAAAAATTAATAATAAAAAAAATACTTAAAAATAAAAATCTGCCTGCCTCTATGGGAATTTAACATAGGGGTGTACACACTTATGCACCATGTATTTTAAGGAAGAACATTTATTTATTTACGATACATTATTCATTCACAAAGAAAATTGGTGTCCTAAAAGGTTGGATTTTTCCTAATTTTTTAAATTAAGGCATTAAGTTCAATTTCCAAAATATGATTTTTTATTCCTCTTTTTAGTCAACTTTAGCATGGGTGTATTAACTTATGCATTGCACTGTATATATATACAGTGAGGAAAATAAGTATTTGAACACCCTGCTATTTTGCAAGTTCTCCCACTTGGAAATCATCTATTTTCCTCACTGTATATATATATATATATATATATATATATATATATATATATATCTTTCTTAAGGCCACACAGCTGTTCATTCCCAATCTCTTGAGCTCTCGTTTCATAGAGCGTGTGGAAATGCTCTTACTTTCACTATTACATTGCTGTGAGTTCTACTGTCGATTTTCTACAATTCGACTCAACCAAACATTTAAATGATCTCCGATCATGGCCATTCAAGATTGTTTTCAGACCAAATTTTTCTTCGCTGTGATGATGGTTCATCACTATCCTTCCAGGTTTTAATAATGCGCTTGACAGCTCTTAGTCCAATTTTAGTAATTTCAGCAATATATCAATTATGTGATTAATGTTTGCTGTTTAACACATTAAAATTAATGAATGCATCTCCTGAAGTAACTATGTGAATATACTGTAATACTGTAATGTAATACTGTAATGTTCAATAGCTATAATTACTCATTTTATTGCTATTAATTTAACAGAGGCATCACTATCGGTATGGATGATACTGACCTTCATACATAGTACTTAGTTAAAAGACGCCATTAAACAAATGTTTAAAATGTCAAATAATTAAAATGTAAAGCTTCAACTGAAAATATATTTATGATTACAAATTTTAATTAAAGGTGTGATTAAATTGTGATTATGTTCTTATGACGTCTTATGTAGTACTTGCAGTATGTATGTTCCAACCACCCCCCTTTTCTGTTTTCTTACAGCTTTTATTTCTGAATAGTTATGGAGTTAATAAACAGTGGGTTTTACAAGGTAATGGTGTGTTACATGAGTGGAGGCAAACATGGAAACATGTTGTTGGAAAGGTTGACTGCCTGATAACTGCTGGATGCCTCAGGAACTGTAGAGAGGGCAGGGATATCAGCTTATTCTCAGCTTAAACCTCAAGTCCTCCTTCGGATAACACTTATTTCATTTGGATAGCTTTAGACAAAAGAAACCAGTTACAGGCCACAACAGCTATTCTAAGGGGCTGCATATGAAGAACGTGTTTTTGAATTCACTGCAATAAACTCAAGTTAAAAGTTGTTCAACTTTTAAAAAACACGTCTTTAGACCTTACATTTTTTCTTCTTTATTCCACTGTCTTGTGTCTCATGTTTTTAACCATAAAACACATTCTGTGTGAATATTATGTATTGTTCTGTACTGTGTGTCTATACTGTACATAAAATAAATTGATTTCCCCAAAGGTTGTCTTTGGACTTTTTTTCACATGCCTGTCTTTCTGATGAATCTAATAGGGGCAATTAGCAATTCGCCTAAAAGCTTGTCTCAGCACAGTCCAACTTGAATCACATTATTTGATTTGATGGGTGGGGATCTGTGTAATGGACCCAATCTTAGAGCCAAACTACATGCTTTTAAAGACTAAGCAGACCAAACTGTCAGTGTTTCTGAGTCAGAATGGGTGTGTAGATCCCCGTTTATTAACCAGTAATGATATTGAAACATTTCAAAATGCCCATCACTGAAAGTCCTTGCAGTTCACTAAGTGAATCAGATGTTGATTGATTAGCTGCTCTGACGGATTCATTTCAGCGAAGCATTCGTCAGACAGATTAAAACTAGTGATTTGTCTTTTTGACCGATTTAAGAACCGGTTCATGGTCATTTTTCCTAAACACGTAACTGGTTGCATTGTATGTCGATTTGCGTTCAGCCCACGAGGGCTTTCTATCTTCAATATAAAGATGTTTTTTTGCTATTATTTTGTTTGTATTGCATCACATTCAATACAGACTGCAAATTCATATTCACAACTCAACAAAGTAAAATATAATTTATTTAGCTGTATCGCTGATTCCATTTTGGAATACACGTAGATCAACAGGGAAACTAATCCAGTTTTTTCACTGAAAAGATGAGGAAATGTCATGTTGGGCTAAGAGAAACTGTTATTGTAACCATGAAGACAAAAAATATGGATAAAATGGTGCTGGGCTTCAGTTATATTGGTCGGGATGTACAACTGAGAAAAAGAGCTACTGTAGAGCTCCATTTGTCTATGAATTGGTGTGAATACTGTCCGTGCTTTAGAGATAATCACTTCTGGGTGGGGTTCCCATAGCATCAGCAAATGATGCAGTGCCAAAGTGACCTAATAAAAGGGCACGTTGTGATATTGGACTGTGTAACATCTGACATATTCATGTGTGAGCACTGAGCATTCATGTTATTTGATGGCACGTTGTCAAAAATACTTTCCAACTGCCACATACTCATCACATGAGTTTGTGCGAGAATGTATTCCGGGATCATAGCTAGATTCAGATTTAAATTCAAATTCAGCAATTGACACAACTAAGAAACCTAAGCGTACACAGGACTGAGATCTTCAGTCTTGTAGCGCGTTTGGCTTTAGATTGTAAACGAAAGTCAACAGTAAATGAGTCATCAATCGAAGACAATGCAGCCTCTGTTACTCTACTTTCTCAAGAAACAAGTTCACAAAGACACAGAGAACAGCATACTAATACATTTTTTTACTGTTATCATTCTGGAGATTTTCATCCAGACCTCAGAACACTCAGTGTCCCCACTAAATAAATATGTGGGCCAGAGCATCAATAAGTCATATAAAAAAGAATAAAGGCCCTGATATACTTCAAGCTAAACTTAAGGACAAAGTGGTGTGACGTCATTTCAACAAAATTAGGGCAAAAGAAAGTTTGTTCGGTGTTTGTTTCGGGAGTTCGAAACAGCTTGCCGTGGTGATTACATAAAATAGGTATGTGTGCTCTGAGGCCCCGCCTTCTTTGATGTGGAAATCTTCTCTATTTAATTTCTTCTGTTCAGTCCGTCAAGGTCAGACATCCGCGAGTCAGAACATGAACACACTACAGAGGCGCTTTATAGTAAAAACCGTTTAGTTGTAACTCTAACTGAGACTAACATTGTTTTTATGTTTTATACTATAAAGCAGCTTGCTTTTAAACAATTTTTATAAAGTGACCGGCTTAGCCATATTTCAAACATGCAGTCAAACGTGACACTCAACAAACCTAGCCAGTTCAGATATTTCATGTGTTCTAGCTCAAACACACCTGATGCAACTGATGAAGCCCTTGATTAGTTGCATGAGGTGTGCTTGAGACAACACCTGTTTTGCAGTTTTGCTGTAGTGAGGGATTCTATTCAGGGGTTGAACAATTTTGAGAGGAGTCATTAAAGTCATTAAAAGTAATTAAAACATTTTCAGTTGAATTTGCGAAATCCACATTTCAATTACAATAACTTGAGCTATTTCAATTACTTTTGTTTGATTTGTTCATTGCAAACAGCTGAAAGTCTGTACATTTTGCAAATAAACCAGATTTGCAATAGGGGTTGAATAATTTTGATTACAACTGTACATATTCATCTAAAGCAGTGGTTCTCAATTCCAGTCCTCGTGACCCACTGCTCTGCACATTTTGTATATCTCCCGTATTTAACACACCTGAACCAGATCATCAGCTCATTAGGAGAGACTCCATGAACTGAACTGAGCGTGTCAGATAAGAGAGACATACAAAATGTGCAGAGCAGTGGGTCACGAGGACTGGAATTGAGAACCACTGATCTAAAGTGTGGGCAGCCCCGGAATGTTCGCTAACAGTAGCCTATAACGCTGGTCAAGTATTTTGAACTTCTTTTTACCCCTAAGCGAAGAACTAAAAATAACTTTACTGTGAGTATATCAGGGCCTTAATCCCGGAGTACAGTCTCAGTGCACTGTGCCCCCTTAAAAAGAAAGTCTACTTAGTTCTTTTGTGGCAAGTGTGGCGTCAAGCTATGCACACATTGTCAAAATGTCATTCGAAGAGCATTGACGGACAACAACAAAAATATAACTTACATTAAAGCTGCAAGCAGCGATGAAAGGGCCCTCGCACTCGTGCCATCGTCACTCGGTGACTTTACGAAGACAGAGCATGGTTGGGCAATGTGCATTTAAGGAGGTATATATAGTAGTTGCTAGCATGTTTAGTATGTTTCTAGCATGCTTAGTACACAATAGTTATGTGGTTAGTACTGCATTACTGTGTTAACCATGTCAGTTTCTGTTGCCAGTAGGTGGGGCTATGTCTATATCTGAATATCGCTATGTAGATGTGTTCAGTGCAGGACTTTTATCAAACATGTGAAGTTTGGGGCAGATTGGACATTGTATGCTTGAGTTACAACAACTTCCTTTAGCATTTCTAGCATGTTTTATGATGTTTCTAGCATATTACATATTAATTTTGGGGTAGATTGGACATTGCATGCCTGAGTTACAGCAAATTCATATTTAATTGCAGTAATAGCATGCTTTAACACTTAGCTAAGTATTTGATAGCATGTTTCTAGTATGTTGCTAACATGTTTAGCAGTTGGTGGCACTTTTTTATATGTTATTAGGAGTCCAGAACAGTGTTAAACGTCACTTCCTGTTGCCAGCAGACGGCGCTATGACTGTATCTGAATATGAGCATGGACTTGTGTTCAGGAGATAACTCTTATCAAACGTGTGAAGTTTGGGGTAGATTGGACATTGTATGCTTAAGTTACAACAACTTCCTTTAGCATTTCTAGCATGCTTTAGAACTTAGCTATGTGTTGCTAGCATGTTTCTTGCATGTTACATATTAAGTTTGGGGCAGATTGGACATTCCATGCCTGTGTTACAGCAAATTCCTATTTAATTGCAGCAATAGCATGCTTTAGCACTTAGCTAAGTGTTTGCTAGCATGTTTTAGCATGTTTCTAGTATGTTGTTAGCATGTTTAGCACTTGCTGGCACTTTTTTATATGTTATCAGGAGTCCACAACAGTGTTTAACATGTCACTTCCTGTTGCCAGCAGGTGGCGCTAAGACTGTAACTGAATATGAGCATGGTCATGTGTTCAGTACAGAACGCTTATCAAAAGTGTGAAGTTTGGCGCAGATTGGACATTGCCTTCTTGAGTAACAACAACATCCTGTTTCATTGAATTAGCATGCTTTAGCACACTTAGCTAAGTATTGCTAGCATGTTTTAACATGTTTCTAGCATGTTTAGAAGTCAATGGCATTTTTAACATGTTGCTAGAACGGCATCAACGTGTTAGACATGACACTTCCTGTTACCAGTAGGTGGCGCTATTACTATAACTGAATATTCTCATGTAGATGTGTTCAGGCCATGACTCTTATCAAACGTGTGAAGTTTGGGGCAGATTGGACATTCCGTGCCTGAGTTACAGCAAATTCCTATTTAAT
Source organism: Abramis brama (assembly GCF_963993115.1). NCBI lineage: Eukaryota > Metazoa > Chordata > Actinopteri > Cypriniformes > Leuciscidae > Abramis > Abramis brama. The sequence continues at coordinate 29,466,474 of NC_139973.1, forward strand.
TGCAGTAATAGCATGCTTTAGCACTTAGCTAAGTGTTTGCTAGCATGTTTTAACATGTTTCTAGTATGTTGTTAGCATGTTTAGCACTTGCTGGCACTTTTTTATATGTTATCAGGAGTTCACAATAGTGTTAAACATGCCACTTCCTGTTGCCAGCAGGTGGCGCTATGACTGTAACTGAATATGAGCATGGTCATGTGTTCAGGACAGAACGCTTATCAAAAGTGTGAAGTTTGGGGCAGATTGGACATTCCATGCCTGAGTTACAGCAACTTCCTGTTTCATGGCGAAACATCAAAATTTGTCAGGCCGCCGAGGACCCGCCCTTCGACGAAAACTCAAGATCTTCGCAATTTAACGTCGCAAAGGCCTTAAGATTCTGACCCGTGTGCAAAGTTTCAAGAGTTTTCGAGCATGTTAAGGGCCCCAAAAGTGCCCGAAAGGTTGACAAAAAAATAATAATAATAAATAATCCTACCGAAAACAATAGGGCCTTCGCCCTTTCAGGGCTTGGGCCCTAATTAAAGCTGCAAGCAGCGATGAAAGGGCCCTCGCACTCGTGCCATCGTCACTCGGTGGCTTTAGGAAGACAGAGCATGGTTGGGCAATGTGCATTTAAGGAGGTATATATAGTAGTTGCTAGCATGATTAGTATGTTTCTAGCATGCTTAGTACACAATAGTTATGTGGTTAGTACTGCATTACTGTGTTAACCATGTCAGTTTCTGTTGCCAGTAGGTGGGGCTATGTCTATATCTGAATATCGCTATGTAGATGTGTTCATTGCAGGACTTTTATCAAACATGTGAAGTTTGGGGCAGATTGGACATTGTATGCTTGAGTTACAACAACTTCCTTTAGCATTTCTAGCATGTTTTATGATGTTTCTAGCATATTACATATTAATTTTGGGGTAGATTGGACATTGCATGCCTGAGTTACAGCAAATTCATATTTAATTGCAGTAATAGCATGCTTTAACACTTAGCTAAGTATTTGATAGCATGTTTCTAGTATGTTGCTAACATGTTTAGCAGTTGGTGGCACTTTTTTATATGTTATTAGGAGTCCAGAACAGTGTTAAACGTCACTTCCTGTTGCCAGCAGACGGCGCTATGACTGTATCTGAATATGAGCATGGACTTGTGTTCAGGAGATAACTCTTATCAAACGTGTGAAGTTTGGGGTAGATTGGACATTGTATGCTTAAGTTACAACAACTTCCTTTAGCATTTCTAGCATGCTTTAGAACTTAGCTATGTGTTGCTAGCATGTTTCTTGCATGTTACATATTAAGTTTGGGGCAGATTGGACATTCCATGCCTGTGTTACAGCAAATTCCTATTTAATTACAGCAATAGCATGCTTTAGCACTTAGCTAAGTGTTTGCTAGCATGTTTTAGCATGTTTCTAGTATGTTGTTAGCATGTTTAGCACTTGCTGGCACTTTTTTATATGTTATCAGGAGTCCACAACAGTGTTTAACATGTCACTTCCTGTTGCCAGCAGGTGGCACTAAGACTGTAACTGAATATGAGCATGGTCATGTGTTCAGTACAGAACGCTTATCAAAAGTGTGAAGTTTGGCGCAGATTGGACATTGCCTTCTTGAGTAACAACAACATCCTGTTTCATTGAATTAGCATGCTTTAACACTTAGCTAAGTATTGCTAGCATGTTTTAACATGTTTCTAGCATGTTTAGAAGTCAATGGCATTTTTAACCTGTTGCTAGAACGGCATCAACGTGTTAAACATGACACTTCCTGTTACCAGTAGGGGGCGCTATTACTATAACTGAATATTTTCATGTAGATGTGTTCAGGCCATGACTCTTATCAAACGTATGAAGTTTGGGGCAGATTGGACATTCCGTGCCTGAGTTACAGCAAATTCCTATTTAATTGCAGTAATAGCATGCTTTAGCACTTATCTAAGTGTTTGCTAGCATGTTTTAGCATGTTTCTAGTATGTTGTTAGCATGTTTAGCACTTGCTGGCACTTTTTTATATGTTATCAGGAGTTCACAACAGTGTTAAACATGCCACTTCCTGTTGCCAGCAGGCGGCACTATGACTGTAACTGAATATGAGCATGGTCATGTGTTCAGGACAGAACGTTTATCAAAAGTGTGAAGTTTGGCGCAGATTAGACATTGCCTTCTTGAGTAACAACAACATCCTGTTTCATTGAATTAGCATGCTTTAGCACTTAGCTAAGTATTGCTAGCATGTTTTAACATGTTTCTAGCATGTTTAGAAGTCAATGGCATTTTTAACATGTTGCTAGAACAGCATCAACGTGTTAAACATGTCACTTCCTGTTGCCAGTAGGTGGCGCTATTACTATAACTGAATTTGAGCATGGACATGTGTTCAGGCCATGATTCTTATCAAACGTGTGAAGTTTGGGGCAGATTGGACATTCCATGCCTGAGTTACAGCAAATTCCTATTTAATTGCAGTAATAGCATGCTTTAACACTTAGCTAAGTGTTTGCTAGCATGTTTTAGCATGTTTCTAGTATGTTGTTAGCATGTTTAGCACTTGCTGGCACTTTTTTATGTTATTAGGGGTCCACAACAGTGTTAAACATGTCACTTCCTGTTGCCAGCAGGTGGCGCTATGACTATAAATGAATATGAGCATGGTCATGTGTTCAGGACAGAATGCTTATCAAACGTGTGAAGTTTGGGGCAGATTGGACATTCCATGCCTGAGTTATAGCAACTTCCTGTTTCATGGCGAAACATCGAAATTTGTCAGGCTGCCGAGGACCCGCCCTTCGACGAAAATTCAAGATCTTCGCAATTTAACGTCGCAAAGGCCTTAAGATTACACTCACCAAATTTGAAGATGATCAGATTAAAACTGTAGGAGGAGTTCGTTAAAGTAAGAGGCATGAAAATGGCAAAAACTGCACAAACATCTGAGAGGAAGTTGAAAATGGCTGACTTCCTGTTGTGTTTAGGGCTACGCTCCAAGAGACTTTTTTGTAGGTATTAGGCCCTTACATGTATGTACCGAATTTCGTACACGTACGTGGAACATAGCGGGAGGCGCACTCCGTTGAACTTTTATAGGTGGCGCTATCGAGCCATTTTGCCCCGCCCAATTCTGAAACCTATATCAGATGTAAACTTTCGCCAGTTCTGACGCGTGTGCAAAGTTTCGTGAGTTTTCGAGCATGTTTAGGCCCTCAAAAATGCGATTAAATGCGGAGAAGAATAATAATAAATATAGCTGCGAGCAGCGATTACGGGCCCAAGCCGGTGGCACCGCAACCCCAATGCCTTTGGCCCTTCATCGCTGCTCGCAGCTATATATATATATATATATATATATATATATATATATATATATATATATATATATATATTATATAAATGTAACAAAAAAATATATATATATATATTACATTTTTTGGATGCTAAACATTTGTTTATTATAGGCTTTGTACTTCACTCACGTTCCACTATTGAAGGGAAAAATTATCCTCTTCACATGCGCAAATATGTGCTTGGAAACATCACAGTTTAGCGGTGATTACTGTGTTTAAATAGTCAGTACAATTCATACTATTCAGAGCAGTGTAATTTTTATATGTTAGGTTGACTATTTTATTTTTATATTTTATTAAGGCTATAATGAACAGACTGCGATATCAAGATTGCAATGCGCTCGCTCTGCACCATTATCAATGTCCGTGCGGACGAACATATTTTACTTTCGTCCGATTCAAAAGCCCCCAGCGGTGTCACACATCGATTAACCGGTGGGAAAATTTTCCCAGAGTCACATCCCTAATATATTTATATATAAATACAATAGGCCAACCTGAAAGAGAATTTTACTTGCCCGACCAGAGTAGCCTGATTAGAACGTCAATGACAAAAAAATAACTTGGGAATCACTAAAACGAGAGATTATTCTAATTTTATTACATTCATTTTAAGTTGCAATCAACAGTTGTTAATAAATGTATTACCAGTACCAGTTGATCAATGGTAACAAGGTTGCGCTGCTGAGGCTCATGCAGCTTCTCCAGGAGAAATGTAAACAAATGAGATCAGCACACAAAAAACAAACTCAGTTAACAACTTACTGACTATAAAAATTATAAATATGGAGTTTTGATATATTTTATAACAGTTAAGCAACCTCACTTGATGAGGAGGCTGTTTCCTGAATACAATCACGATTGAAACTGTGACATTGATTTCATACAACAGGTTAAAAAACAGTTACAATCAAGTCACTTACATTTTAGATGCAATATTGACTGTTTTTGTTCTGTTTCAGCAGCGAAAATAGTTAAACAAAAAGATCACAGCAGAACCATCACGCACATCTCTCAGCAATGTGTTTTCTCATTTCTGAATGATTCAGCATTTTGAACGAATCGGTTGACTCAAAGATTGAATGATCAATCCATAAACATATGTCTTAATCATGAATGACTCAGTCATTCAAACGAATCGTTTGAACGAATGAATCAATGACTCGCTCATTAAGACGGTCGCCTGGTGACACTTAATGGCGGTTTAGTGTTATGTTTAAAAGTATCATTCTTTCCAATGTGTGTGTGATTTGTGTGTGCACCATTATCAATGTCCGTGAGGACGTCCGTATATTACTTTCACTTTTATATTAGTGATTTAAAAGCAACCGCTCGTGTCACACGTCGATTAACCGGTGGGAAAATATCCTCACAGTCATATACCTAATAAATGTATATTTAACTACAATATAGGCCTACCTGGTAAAAAGTTGTATATACTATTTTGATATCCTTTTGGACACGAGGGCAGTATAGCCCTATGTTTGCTTTTTTGTTTAACCAAATAGCACTAAATAGCCTGTTTTTAACTTTTTCATTCTTCTTGAATTGCAAAAACAGAATAAAATGGATTTAGTTGTGATATTTGTATACTTTTATACAGAAATAAATGGTATATAATTACATTTTTAGAAAATTTGAGGCTTTTAGTGTTTCCTTTTTGGACATTACTTTAATCCCTCGCCATAGCAAAACCGTTTGAGATATTTATTATCCGTTCACAATTTAGCATATTTAATGTATTTTCATCATGTTGAAAAAGTTTGGTGGGAATAAAATAAATAGTTTAAGAGGAGTGGCTAAAAATTCAGAGGCTGTTTTTGCAAAAAAATCCACATTCAGACCAAAATATCGGACTTCCTGATGGCCGGAGCTAATGAATGTAAATTAGAAAGTTGTCCGGCTTGATGAGAACAATATACAAACTTTTTTTTTTTTTACTGTATTTAAAACTAACCCCCCCACTTTTGTCAAAAGCATGTTGAAAGTGACACACTTCCTGCTGCCAGTTGGTGGCGCTATAACTTTGACTCACAATAGTTACATCCAGTGCTCGAAGTGGGGCGGTACTCACCGGTACGCAGTACCGGCACTTCTGCATTTTACTCCAAAGCGTACCTGCACTTTTTCTTGCGTACCGCTACTTCACGCATGTAGCCGGTACTCTACCACTGACAAAAAAAAGCGTCTGTCACGCCCATTTCACATATACTCCGTTTGCAGTGCGTATGCGGTGCTTATTTTTTTCCGCACCCATATTAACAGGTTAGAGCTTTCACACTGCACGCGGATGCGGTCCGGCAATGCGATCCAGGAACGGTGCGTATACAGCAGTGCAACGATCATTTCTGCACCAAGTCTATTTTCGCTGTGCTGCACGCGCTGAATTAAAGTGACAGCGCATGGTTCGTGGTCAAAATTAACACAGAATATGACATGAAAATATAATAATCTCACTATAAATGCATTTAATTAAATAAAATGTAGTAATCTCACCATAAATGTATTTTTGGACTTGCAGTAGTTCCGTTTTCACACACACACACACACACGCACACACACACACGACTTGTTTAAATACATTTATGTTGTTAATAAATATCAATAAATTGTTGTTGTACCAGCAATATCTCGAAGTTTTGTTTTTCACTGTAGAAATCTCAAATGTCGTGATTACTTGCCAATGCAAGAGAGTACCGGCACCTTTTTTACCCCACTTCAAGCACTGGTTACATCCATCTGATCGGCCTCTTACCACGAACACACTGCTGAAGTTTCATCAAGATCAGTTAATGTATGCAGAAGTTATTCCACTTTGTGTTTCTCTTCTCTCGCCATAAATTCGATTCCTCGCCACGGCCAAACCGTTCGAGATATCAAAAATCCGTCCGCAATTTAGCATCCTCAAAGTCTTGACTACATGCACACCGAGTTTGGAGGGGACACGGTGAATTTTCTAGGAGGAGTATTTCACATTCCACAGCAAGTGTTTTCCAAACAACCCATAATAGCAGACTTCCTGTTGGGCGGAGCTAATAATTTAGAGTGCGGAAGTTGTTCGGCCCGATGAGATCTATATGTGTACCGAGTTTCATATTAATTCATGCAAGAGTTTTTGATATATGGACCAAGTTTTCAGACCGTGTTCAAGGGGGTGCTGTTGAGCCCCCCTGCCACGCCCGGGTACCAGCTTCAGCCCGGCCCTGATGACCGTGGGCTCTGACCTGTGTGCAAAGTTTCAAGAGTTTTTGAGCATGTTAAGGGCCCCAAAAGCCCCTGAAACCTTGAAAAACAAAGATTAAATGGAATAGACAAATCCCCCCCACCCCCTCTACACACACACACACACACACAGAGACAGAGAGAGAGAGAAAATTCTCCAGAAAATCCACATTCAAACCAAAATATCTGACTTTCTGATGGTCTGAGCTAATAACTGTAAATTAGAAAGTTGTCCGGTTTGATGAGAACAATATACGTACCAAGTTTTGTGATTCTATGAAAAACTAAGCCCCCATTTTTGACTAAAGGTGGCGCTACTGAGTCATTCCACCACGCCCGTTTCTGAAACATTGCACGTCTACTGGATAATAAATGTGATGTGTCTGTCGAGTTTCATGCATTTTCAAGCATGTGAAGAGTCTCAAAAGCATCTGAAAATAATATTAAAGTTTGATGCGTTGCCACGACAACAGTATCTAAGATATCAATAATCCTTTCACAGGTCTACATCTGCCGTGTGTCTACATTATACACAAAGTTTGAAGCAAATCGGGTAAATATAAGAGGGGGATTTCAAAGCATTTTGAAAGTGACACACTTCCTGCTGCCAGTTGGTGGCGCTATAACTTTGACTCACAATAGTCACATCCATGTGATCGGCCTTTTACCATGAACACACTGCTGAAGTTTTATCAAGATCAGTCAATGTATGCAGAAGTTATAACACCCTTCCTGTTTCTCTTTTCTCGCCATAAATTCGTTTCCTCGCCACGGCCAAACCGTTTGAGATATCAAAAATCCGTCAGCAATTTAGCATCCTCAATGT